>NC_043004.1:2464440-2494440 GCF_006345805.1 Octopus sinensis
CAATGAGTCTACGATTTTAAAAATAATTTAACATCATTTTTTATTCCATTTTAATGCATAATTTTTCGTGTGTCGATGGCGGCGGAGTTGGCGTCCACGCTCACATCTGCACCTGTTTGCTTCTCCCTCGTGAAGCTGTGGAGAAGGGAGTGTAAGGAAATCAACGTCGTAAAGCGTTGTCAAGGAGACCAGCGTTCTTTTAGAACAACGACTTTATGGCTTGAAGACACCAAAACAGAAATGGCTAAGAAAGCCCGAATTTGCATCTATAAGGGAAGTAACTCTCTAAAAATGCTTATATAGTTATTTCCCTTACAAACCCGAGCAACGCCGGGTGATACTGCTAGTATATATATATACATAAAACAGAATTATATAAATTTGTATGTTTATATATGAGTTTGTGTGTCTGTGCATGTGAGTGGGGGCGTTATTAATGTTTACGTATGTATGTATAGGTACATATGTGTGTGTATGCATACATATGTATGAATATATATATGTATACATGCATATGTATGTATATATATAAATATATATATATACATATGTATGTATTTATATATATATACATATATATATATATGTGTGTATATATATATATATATTATATATATATACATATATATATATATGTGTGTATATATATATATATATATATATATATATATATATATATATATAAATACTTGCATGAGTACATATATATGTATATATACGTATATATACATATATATGTATACATATACCTATATCTATCTATCTATCTATATATATATATATATATATATATATGCTCGCACACAAATATTTGTGTGTGTATGTATGTGTATATACACATACACAGACACACACACACACATATATATATATATAAGTATGTATGTATAGGTATATATGTAGTTAAATCACTCGAGCTGACATCCTACTCGCAAATAAAGCCGTAACCTATATCTCTACTGTTGTTCATTCACCAAAATCAAAGCAACTACAACATCAGCATCATCAACAATATCAGTCCAGTGCAAATAAACTGTGTAATATAAAATTTAGAATACAAAATACAAAATACAAAAAAAGTCTGATAAAAAAAAGTTATAAAAAGAAAAAAGCGAGCAACAGCGACTGCCTTTTCTTTACCACAGGAAATCTATGATAACAATGGCTGAATTTGAAAAGATCTCGACTGACCACCCACAGACAGCTAAAAAGAAATGGGCTCTAAAAGTACAAACAACTATCCATCAGCCGATGAAAATTTACTTTCAAGGACAACACACACACACACACGTGTCTCTGTGTGTGTGGATATGTTCGTGTATTTGTGTATGTGTGTGCGTGTGTGTGTGTGTGTGTGTATGTTTGTGTGTGTGTGGGGAGGGGTGAATATGTCTGATATATGTAGACACAGACACTTACATATGCGTACGTGTGTTTTTTTTATTTCGTTCTTTTAGTCGAAGAAATTGACCCTTGGTCTTTTTTTTTTTTGTAATCCTAACACTTATCGTATCGGTCTCGCTTGTCGAACCTTTAGGTTACGGTACGTAAACAAACCAACATCAGAAGTGAAGCAATGGTGGGGTAACAAATACAGACAGATCGCACAAATACACACAGTAAGGCGCCGAGCTGGCACAATCGTTAGCACGCCGGGCGAAGTGCTCAGCGTTATTTCGTCTGCCGCTACGTTCTAAGTTCAAATTCCGCCGAGGTCGACTTTCATTTCATCTTTTCGGGGTCGATTAAATAAGTACCATTTACGCAATGGAGTCGATGTAATCGACTTAATCCGTTTGTGTATCCTTGTTTGTACCCTCTGTTTAGCCCCTTGTGGGTAGTAAAGAAATAGGTATTTCGTCTGCCGCTACGTTCTGAGTTCAAATTCCGCCGAGGTCGACTTTGCCATTAATCCTTTCGGTGTCGATTAAATAAGTACCAGTTACGCACTGGGGTCAATATAATTGACTTAATCCGTTTGTTTGTCCTTGTTTGTCCCCTCTGTGTTTAGCCCTTGTGGGTTGTAAAGAAATAGAAATGGGTATTTCGTCTGCAGATACGTTCTCAGTTCAAATTCCACTGAGGTCGATTTGGCCTTTCATTCTTTCGGGGTCGATAAGTGAAGTACCAGTTACGCACTGGGGTCGATGTAATCGACTTAATCCCTCTGTCTGTCCTTATTTGTCCCCTCTATATTTAGCCCCTTGTGGGTAGTAAAGAAATAAGAAATAAGGACACAATGCACGAATACACACACACACACATACACACACATATATATCTATATATATATACATACACTGGCTTCGTTCACTTTCTCTCTACCAAATCCACTTACAAGGCTTTCGTCGTTTCGAGGCTATAGCAAAAGACACTTGCCCAAGGTGCCACGCAGTAGAACTGAACTCAGAACCATGTGGTTGGGAAGCAAGCTCCCTACCACACAGCTACGCCTACACCAATAAGTGTTTATAGATACATTTATACAGGCGCAAACATGGCTGTGTGGTAAGAAATTTGCTTTCTAACCACATGGTCCTAGGTTCAGTCTCACTGTGGGACATCCTGGGAGGGTTTCTCTTACTATAGCCTCGGGCACACCAAAGCCTTTTCAGTGGATCTGTCAGACAGAAACTGAAAAGAGCCCCTCGTATATGTGTATGCTTGTGTGTGTGTGTATGTGTGTGTGTGTGTGTGTGTGTACGTGCATGTCAACCGCTATTGGTATGTTTACGTCCCCGTAGCGTAGCGGTTGAGTAAAATTTTACCGATAAAATAAATACCATGTTTCAAATAATTAAGTACTAAGGTAAATTTGGTCGACTAAATTTCAAGGCAGTGCTCCAGCATGGCCGCAGCCTAAGTGAAAAATAAAAGCTAAAGATTAAAAATGCATATACATACAAGCTTACATACACACATATACAAAGTATTTTGGCATGTATAAATGCATGTATGTATGTATGTATGTATGTATGTATGTATGTATGTATGTATGTATGTATGTATGTATTTCTTTGTAGCTGATTGCTGTTATTAATCACTTTTGTTGTTATTATTATTGTTTTCAGTTTTCTTTTTAATTGCTTCTTAAACTAAGAATGATAATCTTTTGCTCCGCTGATCATGGTCGTTTGGTCTGAGATCAGAGTTCCTTCATCATAACATTGGTAACTGATGTAGAACGCGTAATTCAAACCGCTACACAACAAAACACGTACTTAGCTACCCTTTGTGTCCACAGGATTTCTTTCAAATATTTCATCGACAGCAAAAGCTATGGCTATTCTCATGGTTACGTTGACCTTCCATAGTAATTTCTCACAGAAACTCTGACCTTATCAAGTGTTTCACGAAAGCCATGACCATTCATAAATCACCATACAGCTGTACGTCTTTTTCTTAGCTTTTTGCGTTTGAAGCGTAGGTTAATCGTTTTACTAGCTTATTCCTACTAAAAGCGGTATTACGATAGGTATTATACACACACATGATCTCTCACAAACACACACACACACACACACACACACACACACACACACACACGTATATATATATATTGTTGTGTCTGGGGAGAGTCATTCTCTTTTAGTGCCTTATCATTTAATACTCGCATAAAGAGCCTTGCAAACCAAATCCAAAAACGAAATATATATATATATATATATATAATTTTAATCCAAAAGGGAAACAAAAAAACAACAACAACAGGAACAATTACAGTATTATTATTAATAGGCGCTCAGGAGATGGAAGCAGGGAGGTATGACGTTTCGAGCGGAGCTCTTCGTCGGAAACATAAAGAAGGAAGAGAGAGGAAAGAAAATCCCAGAGCGGGCACAGGGAAAGAGAAAAAAGACGACTGGTGTTTACGAGTTGCACATGGTGAAAGGCGGATGTTGACGATACACAGAGCAAAGTGGGTTTTTAAAGGCAAAAGAGTGGAGACAAGGTTGGTAACCCAACAGATGTGTGTGTATGTGTGAGTGTGTGCGTGTGCGTGTGTGTATTGTGTGTGTGAGGCGAGATGAAAAAACAAAAAAATATGTGTGTGTTTGTGTGTGCGTCTGTGTGTAGGCGTGTGGGGTAGGGCGAGACTAATGGTCAGCTAGCAGACGAGGTCAGTAGTAAGAAAAAGAAGGAAGGAGGAAGGGAGGGAGGGGAAGGGGTGGGGGCGTATGTAGCGTGCCAGCGTGTGTTGAGTAGTAGTGTGTGTGTGTGTGTCCAGTGTCGTGGTGGTATTAATGGCGAGTAGATTGAATGTGTGTAAGAGTGATGTATATATATAAGCAAGGTGTGTATATGTGTGCGCGTGGTGTGTAACGAAAAAGGGGGGGGGTTAAGGAAAAAGGACTCCAGCTGAGGGGAAGATGGAAGAGTGGACCGCGGAGACAGGCGTGGAAAACCCAACCGACACGCGACGGTCCCAGGAACGGGCGGGAGGTCTCGTCAGGTCCAAGGGCGAGGTGTATGCGGCGCGTATGCGGCGCGAGCCGGCGCAAGTGCGTATGTGCGCGTGCCTGCGAGTATGCGCGTAAGTATGTATGTGTGTGGATGTGTGAGTGTGTCTGTGTGTATGTCTGGGTGGCATGTGTCCGATGAATGTATGTGAGTATGTGTGTATGTATGTGTGGTGCATAGATGTATGTCCGTGTGTGTGTGTGTGGTGTGTATGTGTGTGAGTGTATATATATATATATGCACACACACACACACACATATATATATATATATATATATATACATATATATCTAATATATATATAAACATATATATACATATCAATATAAATAATATATATGTGTGTTATATAATGTATGTATATATATATATATATATATATATATATATATTTATATATGGGCATATATAGGTAAAAGACGTCACCAACTTTAAACAACATGAAGTACGAAAACAAGCGAGTCAAATATGCAAGCAGCAAGAGAAAAAAATGGAAAACAGGACAAGTAACACAAAGAACGACCCTTCATCAGTTGTCAGCTGTCAATTTACTCCTCATTTCGAGCATTATATATGTATGTATGTATGTATGTATGTATGTATGTATGTATGTATGTATGTATGTATGCATGTATGTATGTATGTATGCGAATGTATGTGTGTGTGTGTGCATATGTATATATATGTGTGTGTATGCATATTCTTTTTTCTATTATTTTACTTGTTTCAGTCATTAGACTGCAGCCTTGCTGGGACTTATATTATTATTATTATTGAGTGAGAGAGCAGTGCATGCCATCAAAGTGACACTGGGATAAAATATACAAAGCCCAGTATGCTCACCACGATTACCCGTCTGAAAGGAGTACACCAGGCACATGCATCACAACTATATGTGTGTGACATGGTGATCTCATATCAAGATAAACAGCGCATGACCTTGCAGGTGGGGGCCCAGTTAGAAGTGAGCTCGTCTCGCTCAAAAGATCCTTGAATAAGGGTTGTGTAAGGATGTCGTATGAAACACCCATATTTTCAAAGGTGAATTATCCAAACCCTAAACAATTCCTCGCAGCACCTGGTTATAATGTTTCCCGACTACTTCTGCTCGTGATCAGAGATGCACATATCATCAGCCACTAAGGGACATGCTGAACTGTGTAAGGTCAAACAACTGACAAGCAAATCTGTGGTATTGAGCAGAATATTTGCTGTAGCCCATCTTTTACACCAAGACAAAACAATGCACATGATAACACTTCCAATGAGTTAAGATCAGAAGCCATGAGAGCCACTGTCTACTACTGCATCAGGGCATTTATTATTATTATCATTATTATTATTATTATTATTATTATTATTATTATTATTATTATTATTATTATTATATTATTATTATTATTATTATTATTATTATTATTATTTTATTATTATTATTATTAATATTATCATTATTATTATTATTATTATTATATATTATTATTATATTATTATTTAATCGGCAAGAATTACAGAGTGACTCCGATTTTCGTGGGTATCAATATACGAAACTCTCAGACATTTAATCACTCTATAACCTCTGCCGGCTATATATATATATGTGTGTGTGTGTGTGTGTGTGTGTGGTGTGTGTGTGTGTGTGTGTGTATGTGTGTGTGTGTGTGTGTGTGTGTGTATGTATGTATGTATGTGCGCGTGTATATGCGTGTGCATGTGTGTGTGTGATTGTATGCGTGTGTACATTAACAATAGAGTCTAATTAAACTGAAGCTGATGTATGCCGAGCTAGAGCCGAATATTCTCGTGTTCATTCGCTTTTCCTCCATCCGTTTATGGGGTTCGATCATGAACATTTCAAATTATTCCTGTATACATGTGATGTGGCCAATGAGACTTCAGGTCACGTAACTTTGTTCAGTAATTATCAGATTAACTTGCAATAGAGAAACATCATACAGATTTGAAAATGATTTGTCTATCACCAAATGAACTAAGAGTTAACTAATCAGGAATGGATTTACACAGCTTTCGAGTATGGATTAAGCATATGTGAACGAACCCTTTCGTTACCAACCCGGCTGAAACCGGCTCTGGCTCTGTAGGACAAAAGTCTTGTTTTCATAAATTTTGGATTAAAATCTTCCACCAAACCTTAGTCTCAATTTATGTTCCTAACACTAGCTTAATGATAACTAAGTTATTTTACTAAATTCTTTGTTACATCTAAAATAATTGAAAGAAACACAGAGCATCTCAAAATAAATATGGTAACGAAAGGGTTAGGAGTTTATTCAGATATAACTTTAAAATTGTTTTATATATATAGCTGAAATTTACAGAAAACTAAAGATGAAAACAGATGTATAAACAGTAAAAAGATGTACTAGTTTGACGCACGGGAAGATGAGAAAGTCTTTTACGTTTCGAGCCTACGCTCTTCAACAGAGGAACACGAGGAAATAAAAGTTGTAAATATAGAAATATATATAGTTGTGTGTGTGTGCGTGTGTCTCTCTCTGTGTGTGTGTATGTGTGTGTGTATGTATGTATGTATGTATATATATATGTATGCATGCATGTATATATATATCAGTTGAGCACTAAGGTTGATGTAATCGATTTACCCCTGCACCGAAATTGCTGGCCTGGTGATAAAATTTGAAATTTGAAACCACTATTAAAAGGGAAGGTTTCAGATTTTAAGGGAGTTGTACAAACATCCTATATCTCAACACCATATTGATTTAGTCGCAACTAAAATGGTGAGGCCATATAATTCACGACAGAATATCGACAGAGGGAAATTCTGTTCTAAAACCAATCAACAGACAAAAATTAGAGGAAACTCACATGAAACTCATCAGGGATTTAAAAACACAGCAAAACCATCCGTGAAATTGACTACAATAAATGCTGACATTTGAGAACACACTGACATCGACTGGGTCAAATAATGATCCTCTTCTTCTACGTTTTAAAGTCTAAATTATTTAGCACTGTCGCAGCGGAGTAACAGGGACAAAATAAGGAAAATAGTGGAAAACTCCAAGGGTTTTTTCAACCTACTCTCTATCTTAATTTTATCGCATCAGTCGACCCAGGAAGCCAATCCCAGGTTACACTCGCACAAGATCTTCAACGTGTCAAGAACGATGAAAACTTTTTGAAAAGTTTGTCTCCTTGTTTGTCCCCTCTATGTTTAGTCATTGTGAGTAATAAAGAAATAAGAAATTTTAGCACGTCCTGAGATTAAATTCAGCCGAGGTTGACTTTCGAGGTCGATAAATTAAGTACCAGTTACGTACTGGGATCGATCTAATCGACTGGCCCCTCTCTCCAAAATTCAGACCTTATACCTAGAGTAGAGAAGAACTTTCTCTGTTATGGTCAATGCAACGATCACACGCTACGCACGTTCCTTCCAAACACTGCTGTAAATAGCGGAAATAAGCTAGATCGTTAAAATTTAGTGCACATGCACAGCAGATTTCAAGGTCGATCTATGCCAAACGACTGCACTCTGCATTCTTTAGCTTCGTTACTATAGGAATACACCTGATACTTATTGGTCAGACCAAGTACACATATATATATATGCGTATGTATATGCGTTTATATGCTTATATGCATACTTATACATATATAAACACACACACATATATATATATATGAAAATTACATAAATGCACATACACGCCTAAGTACATATGTAGATGCATATGTATACTGAATAAGGTAACTACGAAAGAGACTGGTTAAGTTATTTCAATTGAAATATTTCTTATACTAGAATCCAGATTAAAGAATTGTTTCTTAGAGTAAATGAATGTTCGCAGTTGGCAGCAATTGAACATTGTTCTTGCTTCAAGACCAATGCTTGTCTTGATCGCAGAGCTAAGAATGTGCGGGGGATTCCCCTGATATATTTTGCGAATTGAACAGATGTGTCGCTTTTCTTATTCTGCACAGGTTCATAAAAATCAAATAAACTAAAGTGTAATGCCCCCCCCCCTTTTCTATATAAATACCAGAATGGTGAAGACAGGACTCGAACCAGTGACAGAAACATATTGGGAAACTACTTTAGTCCATTGCTGTGCGAGTTACCAATCTAAAAATATGCACTACTACGACTGTACGGGAACTAATATCTGTCTCGAAACCATTTCTAAAAGAAGTTACTCCAACCAAATCGAATCACTCTGTTATTAACGCATCGCTTCTTCACATTTGTTTGTCATCGATTAATCAATACCTATGTCTACAATTTACTGTTATTATTATTATTATTATTATTATTATTATTATTATTATTATTATTGTTATTGTTGTTGTTATTATTATTATTATAATTATTATTATTATTATTATTATTATTATTATTATTATTATTATTATTATTATTATATTATTATTATCAGTATTATTACTATTATTATTATTAATGCATTCTTCTCGTCTTTTCGATGGACACTTAGTAATGCAATTATCATGAATATATGTGATACAGACATTTCCACATATGGCGGTCTGTTATATGCGTCAATATATAATAAGCATATGTATTTTTGCATTCGCGTATATAAGTGCTCACATTATATACATATACACACACACACACACACACACATATATATATATATAGATATATATATATATATATATATATATATATATATATCTATATATATATATAATATATATATATATACATATACAAAGAATAAAATATATGGCACAACGAAGTACCGATATTTACTGGAAATAGCGAACGTAATAATACGACGCTAACCGTTCTCGTTCTGTTAGCGTTTCGGTGTTTCAGTCGAGTATATTGGCATTAATGTGGTAACATCTGAAATGTTGTCGTGGTATATGTTTGGCTGATGAAGATAGATCAAGTATATGAGTGCAGGCATATCTTGAAAAATCTGAAACCGGCGCCGGTCCCACATTATCCTTTTCTAGGTATTTCATCTTTCAGATGTTCTCCCTGGAGGTAAGACAATTTTTTTCCAGTTTGTTGCACTCACGCATTTTTGCTAGTACATACGCGGTGAAGCTATACATTAGCGTCGTATTATTACGTTCGCTATTTCCAGTAAATATCGGTACTTCGTTGTGCCATATATTTACTTCTTTGTATATTTTTCCCTCACGGGCTATTCTTTACTGGAAAGCAATACTCTAGTATTGCTTTACTAATTATATATACATACATACATATATATATATATAGATATATATATATATATATATATATATATATACATACATATATATATATATATATGTACATATATACATATATATGCATATATATACATATGCATACATATATATATACACGTATATATATATATATATATATATATATATATATATATATATTTATATACATACATATGCATACATGTATATTCACCTATAAAAAAGAAAAGTTCTCAATACATGTGCTTGAGTAAATCCACTCAAACTGAGCATCACGTGTCACGTCAACAATTCTCAAAAATTTTCTGTAGACTCCTTTTGTAATAAAATCTTCATGTCTGTATTTCATTACCTGAAATACATATATATGGATAATGGAACTGGAACTGTAACATCTTACATACGTTTTTACTTTAAATTTTATTCTCCTATTTCCCTTTATACTACCTCTATCCATCCTTTTCGAAAATAACTCCTTATATTGAACTCTACTATTTCCTTCTAGTTAACACTTTCACATCGTCTCTGATGAAGGGATATCCCTAATATCCCAGACAGCTGTAAGATTACTTTCTCTTTATAAATATCCAATAAATTTCACACTGCTTTGATTCTGTTGTCTCATGTTATTTAATGTATATATATATATATATATATATATATACAAATATTATTATATCTAATTCTCTTAGAGAGAGATATTCAGTAGCACTTCTTTAAAGTAAAGACTTTTTGCGAACATAGTGTGGCTGTCTTGGAAGGGACGAGTATTACTGTTGTTTAGCTCCAGGAAACATCGTTTCCAACTGGGTATACCACACAATATCCGTGTCCTTATGACCGGTTTCTGGGTTATTGCACTTTATCTACACAGAGTAGCAGTTTGGCTAGGGAGGCGCTGCTGAATTCCCGTTCGAAAATATATTGTTTCCAAAATAGCACACAGTCACTGATCTAATAAATATATGTTTGAAAACTATTTATTTCTCTTCATTATGAAAGTGGTCCGTGGACATGTAAAGGCATTTCTTGTCATAGTTTTAGCATGCCATTCTGTTGCAAATATTTTTGTTGTGTTTTTTCTTCCCCCCCCTCCCTGTGTCCAGTTTTCGGCTCTATTTTATATTTCTTGGTTGCATTAAAGGCAGAAATCGCGTTCTGTTGTTGTTTTGATCGTATTTTGTAGCTACTCAATTCTTGCGCTTTGCTTTATATATATATTTTTTTTTTGTTGTTAAGCAGTACATATTTTATAGTACTTTCCATATAACATAAAGATCCTACCATCGTTAATTCAGGATAAATATTGTTTTGTCCGTTAGACTTTGTGTGATGTCTTATAAATGCAATTATCTGATTTTTTCTATGTAGTTTTACAAATTGATTAGCATCCATTTAAGAATATTATAGCTATATCTTATTACTGGGACAGCTGGAGTATTGTTGTCTATTGTCTTACTTTTATATTTTCCTCTGTTTTAAGTATATGCTTTAATAATATTACATCCTAAAGATTTTCATTTCGTCTGCGTGCATTATATTCTAATTCATTGCGATGTAAGTATTAGTAAAGTCTTTCATAAAACATTCCAGTACTGGTTTCTCAACTAACACCATTTTACCGTTAGCAATCCCTCTCCATCACTTTTTTGCTAGGCATTGTAAAATCTGAATCTCACATCAATTCTTTTCGCAAACATTTCGTATAATCTGTAATATTGGTTCTAGCTGCTTATCAGCAGCAGGTTACATACAAAAGATGGTTGATTGATCTATCCAAGCATTTATTCTGTGTTTAGTCTCGTTTAAGACGTTGATTAAATACGTTGGGGGTAAGTGCAAAGAAAGAAGAGGGAGAGAGAGACTGTTTGGAATATTTCTCTTTAAATAGACATCTGCTTAGATTTTACAGTCCCTCAATTTGTTTCGAAATACAGAATTGTGAGTTTTTTCTATTTACTTTCGACGTGTTTAAAGTATTCGCTTATTAATAGTATTAACAAAGGTGGCAATCTATCAGAAGCGTTACTGCACCTTTCATCCTTTTGGGATCGATAAGTACGATCTGAGAAACGAGGTCGATGCTATCGACTTACCCCATTTCTCAAAATTGCTGGCCTTGTACCTAAATTTGAAACCATTATTAAAATTAGCTTATACATAACTAATGTCTCCCACCAGTAGTCTATCCATGTCTTACAGAGTTTCTTCTTTCTCCTGCCACAATTTTTACCGCAGCTTTATTTGTCACAATTGCTAGTTATATTAATGGAAAATTTTACAAATTTTAGAAGTAGGTATGTTTCCCAGAAATTTATTTAGTCATGCTTTGACCAAATGACTATCAAAATATTCGTTTCTACTCCAGGCACTTTGCCCGAAATTTTGTGAGAGAGGGACCAGTCGATTAGATCGACCCCAGTACGCAACTTCTACTTAATTTATGGGAGGTATCGTAAAAATTAAATAAATGCAGCGTTTAATTGGTACTTTATTTAGCGATCACTGGGAAGATAAATCGCAAATTTGAATGTAACAGGGTTTGAACGCAGAGTGTGTAAGACTACAAAAATAAATCGTAGAATATATTTTGGATGCTCGTCCCTTTGTGCCAATCAATTAAAAATGGTTTCAAAGTTTGGCACAAGGCCAGAAATTTCGCGGAAGTGGGTAAATGATTAAATCAAACACAGTACACAGCTGGTACTTATTTTTTCGACCCCGAAACGATGAAATGCAAATTCGACCTCGGCGGAAATTGAACTCAGAATGTAAAACCGGACGAAATGCCGCTAAGCATTGTGTCCAGCGTGTTAACCATCCTTCCAACACGCCAATTTTTCAAATTTTGGCAAAAGGCTAGAAAGGCTGTACGTCTGTATGTTCTTAGTTCAAATTCCGCTGAGGTCAATAAATACCAATTGAGGACTGGGGTCGATATAATCAACGTACACCCTATCCCGATATTAATGGCCTTTCGTCAAACTTAGAAACCAATATCAGAGAGTAGAATAATTTAAACATTACATATTGCAATATCAAAATTTTGTTGAGAAAAACAACTATTAGAAATGTAAAAATGAGGTATTAATTACCTTACAAGAAATGTTCAGGTGTGACGATGTTAGAATCTACCCCTAGCCACCCCACTGAGTTGTCTTATTTCCCATTCCTCTCAAAAATGTATTCCAAACGCCGAGAGGTACGAAGAAATCGACTTTCAATCACCCGTCGGTTGTGGCTGAATATAATTTCATCATCTTTCCCCAACTGATTTCTGATAACTCTCGACTACATTGATTTATTTACCCTATTCTAACGCAGCGGCAGCAGCAGCAGCAGTTGTAGTAGTAGTAGTAGTAGCAGCAGTAGCAGCAGCAGCAGCAGCTCGAAGTTCTTTTACGATGATTGTTTGCATTCTGAGTTCCAATTTCACTGAGGAGCAATTTGTCTATCATCCTTCTGGGGGTCAGTATTTACAATTCTTCTTTCTCTTTTACTCCCTGACAATCGTACGAGCGCCTTGGCTAATTTCCCACAGTGTCTCCTATCTCAAAGACATCAGGCAGAGATGAGCTACATTCTAACTACTGTGGTTTCTTACGTTAAAGAAATCGTATAATTAAACCGGATACATTGCCGACAAAGATCTGGGTGGACTTTTCCTTGTAGATTCATAAAATAGCCAGGTTTGAACTTAAGATTTAAAAAGCCGGAACGATTGCTGTGACTCTTTTTTTTCCGACGCTGGAACAATTCTGCCAATCCATAAGCTATAAGCCCTCAATTCACAGTATTTCGGCTTAGGTTTCTTATTTCTTTATTACCCACAAGGGGCTAAACACAGAGGAGACAAACAAGGACAGACAAAAGGATTAAGTCGATTACATCGACTCCAGTGCGTAACCGGTACTTATTTAATCGACCCCGAAAGGATGAAAGGCAAAGTCGACCTCGGTGGAATTTGAACTCAGAACGTAACGGCAGGCGAAATACGGCTACGCACTTCGCCCATTATGCTAACGTTTCTGCCAGCTCGCCTTCGTTTAGACTTCTGTGGATGTTTCGTTCCTTTTCAAATGCAGGGAAAATCTATCTCAAATGTTATTGAAGTAAACGGCCAGAAATCTGAGAGGAGGGGAAGAGCTGTTTATTTTATCTGGTAATATATTTTCTTGACCCACAAAGATTAAGAGACAAATTAGACTAAGGCGGAAATAGAAAGTCCAAAAGAATTCCGCAAGTCATTTTGTTCGACACACAAGCTATCGTACCAACCCACCTACTTTGACCTTCCTAATAATATAATGATAATGACTATAATTATTACTATCATCACTGTTATAAGTGACAGTTTATCAATAAGATATTTTCCATTTGTTCGTTTAACCTGCTAGAAACAACAGTCAAATCTCCTCAAATCTCAAAGTACGGTTTTATATAAAGAAGGACATATTAATTAATTAATATAGTCTTAATATAGTCTTCAACGAAAATAAACGGGTGATACGTGTATACGCAACTGCTCATACATATACTCAGATGGAGTATACCTGAGGTTTAAAGAAAATATCAACTACATAAATATATACAGAGATAATATGCAAATCTGTCAACAAGGGACCATCTTCACAGTAATCCAACCCGTTAGAAATAGGAACCAGGCCCGGAAGATTTTGCTTATATTGCAAAAACACTTTGGATAATAAAATGAAGAATATAGGCGCAGGCGTAGCCGTGAGGTAAGAGGTTTGTTTCCTAACCACGTCGTTCTGGGTTCAGTTCCACTGCGTTATGTATTCCCAGAAATATTAGGGTTTGACTGTGATTTATGATTTAGGTAAGTGGGCAACAATTTTGAGGTGACGGGTTTTAGTGATTTCATCATCTTATTACTTGACTTGTACCAAACGGAAGAAACGACGAAGTTTGCGATAGCCAGTTTGAACTTAAGATTTAAAAACCCGGAACGATTGCTGCGACTCTTTTTTTTCCGACGCTGGAATAATTCTGCCAATCCATAACTAAATAAAGGTAATCATTAATAAAACGAATGGATAAATGATGGGCTCGATTCCAAGTATGAAGTCATCAACAACCACCACCACCATCATTGTTTTCATCGTCATCATCATCATCGTCGTCGTCGTCATCGCCACAATCATCTTTGGCGACAGCAACGGCAACGGCATCCAATTCAACAAGAAGGCGGCGAGCTGGCAGAAACGTTAGCACGCCGGGCGAAATGCGTAGCCGTATTTCGTCAGCGGTTACGTTCTGAGTTCAAATTCCGTCGAGGTCGACTTTGCCTTTCATCCTTTCGGGGTCGATAAATTAAGTACCAGTTACGCACTGGGGTCGATGTAATCGACTTAATCCGTTTGTCTGTCCTTGTTTGTCCCCTCTGTGTTTAGCCCCCTGTGAGAAATAAAGAAATAAAAATAGCTATTTCCTTTCAACCTCTCGGGGTCGATCAATTAAGTACCAGTTGCGTACTGAGGTCGATCTAAGTGATTGGCCCCTCCCCCCAAATTTCGGGCCTTGTGCCAAGAGTAGAATAGAAGGCAGTGAGCTGGCAGAAACGTCAGCACGCCGGGCGAAATGCGTAGCCGTATTTCATCAGCCGCTACGTTCTGAGTTCAAATTCCGCCTAGGTCGACTTAACCTTTCATCCTTTCGGGGTCGGTTAAATAAGTACCAGTTACGCATGGGGTCGATATATTCGACTTACTCCGTTTGTCCTATCTGTGTTTAGCCCCTTGTGGGTAGTAAAGAAATAGGTATTTCACCCGTCGCTACCTTCTTAGTTAAAATGCTGCCGAAGTTGACTTTGCCGTTCATCCTTTCGGGGTTGATAGATCAAGTACTAGTGAAACACTGGAGTCGATGTAATCAACTGGTCCCTATCACAAATTTTAGGGCTTGTGCCTATAATAGCAAGGATTATTTTAATGAACAATTGTCGGCTACCACTCAGCAGAAAATTACAGTAATTCTTCGCCATATCAAGGTTCAACTATCACGGCTCATTTTTCAGGCCTACGTCGGATCCGCCTTGGTGTTGTTTTGTATTTATAATAAAATAAATGCATACAAAGTATAAAAATATACAGTACAGTATTGTTTCTACTTCACGGATTTTCACATATTGCGGGGCTTTCGGAACGTAACACACGCGATAATCGAGGGATTACTGTATTACGGTTTTCTAAATAACGTTACTCACTATCAAGATGTAGCACCTCCCCTTCTCGTTTTCTCCCTCCTCCCCCTCATCAACATTGACTTAGTTGGCAACATTTGTTTCTTACGTAAACCAGATATTTTATGCAACTTTTACACAATTGGTAGCGTATGAAGTTTATTATTTTATCCTGACATTTCTTGTTTCTCGTTTCACTTCGCTACAATCATATTCTTTCCTTAATTACCGCTCTCTATCTCTTCCTAGGAGCCTCACAAAATACTTACAAATATACATACCTATTTTAATATATATGCATATGTATTTCTCTGTGTGTATGTATATATATATATATATATATATATATATATATGTATATGTATGTATATATATATATATATATATATATATATATATGCATGTATGTATGTATGTACACGCACGCGTGAGTGTGTGTACATATAAGATATATAAACATACATATACAAATATATATATGTGTATGTATGTGTGTGAGTGCGTGTGTATATATACGTATGCATGTGTGTGTGTATGTAAATTGATATATATACGTATATAAGGTGGTGCTATTAAGTTAGACATGGCCTGGAAACATAATTTTTTATCTAAGTTTTGTGTATATATATATATGTGTGTGTGTGTGTGTGTGTGTGTGTGTGTGTAGATGGATAAATAGATAGAGAGAGAGATGAATAGATATATATAGACAGACAGGCAGACATATATACAGACATATAGATAGACAGATAGATAGATAGATAGATAGATAGATAGACAATCATAATAAGCATGTATGTATAAAATATACAAAAAAGATTTCCAACTCATGAATATACTAATATATACATGAGCAAATACAAGTGTATATATATATATATATATATATATATATATATATATATATAAGATATAAGCACACACAACAAATAAATAGTATCCATAAAGACGCATAATCTATATGTGTGCTTGTACGTGTGTGTGTGTGTGTGTGTGTGTGTGTGTGTGTGTGTGTGTGTGTGTGTGCGCGGGCGTTTGTTTATGTGTGTGTGTGTGCGGGCGTTTGTGTATGTGTGTGTTTGTGTGTATTTATGTAATATACATATAAATTATAACTTTTTGCAAAAGAAACAAAAAGTCACCCTTAAACAATGAACCAGATATCAATTATGTCCCTAAATCAATAAATCTTTGCATGACCTCAAGTGAAAAATAGCGAAAGCTAGAATGCAAAAATGGAAACAAGGAAACAAAAATTAAGAAAGAAAAGTAAAGAAAAATATAATTTTTATTTTTTTTGCCTGTTTCCTCGGAAAATACGTCAGAATTAAAAGAAAAACTATAATTGAAGAAGTGTGCTGTCAAGAGAGATAGCAAAGAAACTCTCTTACGTTCAACTCGTTCGGTTTATGAAATTAGGTATTCGTGATCCGACATTGTACAACAATATTCTTCTATTGTAAAGCCATGCAGGATTCTCTCGGTGTGTATCTATGTTATAGGAAGTGTGCTAATTGAAAGTTCCGTCTACTAAAAACCACTATTGCTAATCGAGCTGAACACGCAGCGCATGGCTACGGAACCCTAATCAAAATTGACTTTTGCCGTACTTCATTAAATTAAGACAATTTGTGTGTTAGTTTCGTTTCGTTTCGTTTCGCTTATTTTGTTGTTGTTCTTGTTGTTGTTGCTGCTGTTGTCGTTGTTCTTTTTTATAAACTTATACGAAGGAAATGGAAATGCGAAACCACATTAAAAAAAAATGCGTGGGAAATACTCTTTTGCGCCATAATAATAATAATAATAATAATAATAATAATAATAATAATAACAACAACAACAATAATAATAATAATAATTGCAATAATAATAATAATAATAATAGTAATAATAATTGCAATAATAATAATAATTGCAATAATAATAATAATAATAATAATAATAGTAATAATAATAATAATAAAAATAATAATAATAATAACAACAATAACAATAATAATAATAATAATAATAATGATAATAATAATAATAATATATAATAATAATAATAAATCTTTCTACTATATTTCTAATAATAATAATAAACCTTTCTAATATAGGCACAAGGCTGAAATTTGGTGGGTGGTGTCCGGTCGACTAGATCGATCCCAGTACGCATCTGGTACCTAATTTATCGACCTCAAAAGGATGAAAGGCAAAGTCGACGTCGGCGGAATAAAATATTAATGATGATGATGATGATGATGATGGTGATGATGATGATGATGATGATGATGATGATAATGATGATAATAATAATAATAAATATTGGCTCCAAATCTGAATACCAGAAACATAATTTCGAGAATAAACTCTCGCGCAGTCACAGTAGTTCGGTGTGACGCTGGAATTCTGAAATGGATAGACAGGAAGTCAGAAAAGATAGACAGGAAGTCAGAAAAACCTCCTAACGATGCATTGAGCCTATCATTCACGTGCAGACAACGATCGCCGATACACGAAGAGACAAATGGAGGAAGAGGACAAATAAGTGTGGAAGACTGCGTACGTATCGAACTCGAGAGCTTAATGAGATACCTAGCCCAAAGTGAGGAAACCTTGCTAGTGACTATCTGAAACGAGAGAGTGTTGAGATCAGAGAAAAAATGAAAAACAAAGGAAGCTAGTACAAAAAGGACATGAAGAAGAATTATGCAAGAAGGGACTACACAATCAATCCCATGTAGCCACAACAGAAGTTGCTGGAAAAATAGGTGGGATTGGTTGATGAAAGGAACCCTAAACAAAGAGACCAAGAGCACTATACTGGCAGCGTAAGACCAGGCTTTGGTCACAAACTGGAGGGTCAACCTTTGGAATGAGCAAGTGTCTCCGCTATGCCGCATCTGCAATAGAGTGGATGAAACTATTACCCATATCACAAACGATTGTCCTAGTCTTGCTCCAAACTACTGCAAGTTGTGGCGACATATCCAAGTTAGGAAAGTCCTCCATTTGAAACTGTGCGAAATGTGAGGGCTAAGGAGAGGAAAGACGTGGTATGAGCACAAACCGAAGAGAGTGGTAGAGTCAGAGACTAGCAAAATCTTCTGGTATTTCTGAATCCAAACAGATCAGGTGCTAGAGCATAAGAGACCGGAGCTAGTGGTGGTGGATAAGGTGCATCAAGTGATATATAGTTGATGTTGCATGCCCCTTTGATCCACGAATAGTGAAGACGGAAGGTGAAAATATAGATAAATACAACCCTCTTTAGTACGAAATAGCCCGACTATGGAAAATGAAGAAGGTGAATTATTATTGGATCCTCGGGAACAGTATCAGAAGGAATCAAGGGAGATATAAAAGAAATTTGAATAGAGTGTCCAGTAGAGCTCTTACAAAACGTTTGCCCCTTGGCACGGCCGGAATAATGAGGGAAGTATTAGATAGCTGAAAAGAACGAGTAGCATGGTACCGGAGGCTGCAGGTAGTAAGATATTTAAGAAATACTCAAATTATTATTATTATTATTATTATTATTATTATTATTATTATTATGAAGGTGGCGAGCTGGCAGAATCGTTAGGACGCCGGGCGAAATGCTTAGCGGTATTTCGTCTGCCGTTACGTTCTGAGTTCAAATTCCGCCGAGGTCGACTTTGCCTTTCATCCTTTCAGAGTCGATAAATTAAGTACCAGTTACGCACTGGGCTCGATGTAATCTACTTAATCCGTTTGTCCTTGTTTTTTCTCTCTGTTTAGCCCCTTGTGGGTAGTAAAGAAATAGGTATTTCGTCTGCCGTTACGTTCTGAGTTCAATTCCGCTGAGGTCGACTTTGCCTCTCATCCTTTCGGGGTCGATTAAATACGTACCAGTTACGCACTGGGGTCGATATAATCGACTTAATCCGTTTGTATGTCTTTGTTTGTCCTCTCTGTGTTTAGCCCTTTATGGGTAGTAAAGAAATAGGTATTTCGTCTGCCGTTACGTTCTGAGTTGAATTTCCGCCGAGATCAACTTAAAGTCGTATAAAGTTGCGTAGCTTTGTTCTATCATTATGAATCAAAAGATCCTTTCCCTTTCTATATTGTTTTCTGTATATTTGTTTTCAGTGTTATTCACATGGGTTTCGTATCCCTTTTTGAGGGAATCTCAGCAAGTACAAACAAGACAGGCTGCAGCATATATTATTTCATGCTGTTTTAATTATGTCTTCGGCGGCCAAATTTGCATTGAAAATTCTTGACACTATTTTATAGTTATGCTTCAAAATTCATTTAAATCGGCCAAAATATTCCACTTGTTTTATGCTCTGTTTGGTTTAGGCTCTTTCATCTATTCTACTAAAGGATTTTAAACATAAACAATCACATCATCTAAATTTCGAAGCTATGAGATAATGTATAATTACATCAAAACAATGTGCATAAGAAAGCCTTACAGTTGATAAAGCTATCTAAATGCTAAATGGTTTATATTTGGAAGTACTTTAGTTGGGTCGCAGGAAGTTCTTTTATTTATAATTACTGAATGATGTCCAAGTATGGGGTATCAGAGTTCAGTATTTAGAGTCTCCCATTATCAAATTTTTCTCATTTTTATTTATGTAGTATTTCTTGAACATTACTGAGTAGTTCTCAGCAAACCCTCGTATAAAGAAAGGTGAGATAAAAATAAGTGCACGAATTCAAAACCCCTTTAAAATTTACATCGTAAATGATCGGTCGATTTGAAAAATGTCAGTGTCTCTTTAAACAAGGCAAACACCGTGTTTAGGCCGGGAAAACAGTTAAACATTACAGTGAAGGAGACATATTTTTCAAATGGTGAAATTAAACTAGGAATTCAACCTTCTTTACTTTACGGCTCAACGGCAAAGCAATGAATATCGTGAAATATATTTGAATTTCTCCTGCTGTATACATTGCGGGCCCTACTTTTTATCTCGTTCATCTTTCAATTGGTCTCTTTCAACGCACCCACAACGAAGTCCTCTCACAGTTACATAGTACGAAATATTTATAATCCATAACAGCATCTTTAACCATATAAATTCATTCATGAAATTGATTTTCTTCTAGCTGCGGCATTGCTTATTTTCGACTTAAAGGTTTTGGGTCAAAGGAGATAAAGGCGTTGCATGGTTTCGAAAGCGCAGGAATCGTTAGGTGTTTGTGGGAGGGATCAATGTGTCGGTCTACTATTACGAAAGGTCTACTATTTCTCGGAATAAAAAATAGAATTCAAATGACCATAATAAGAAGATGGGAAAAAACAAAAAGGGGGAAAATGATGTAGAAGGAAAGTAGAATCGAACCCCAGCCTCAAGAACAAGGTTAAGCATTCCTTAGCTATTTACTATTATTTAAATAAAATAAGCAGTGAAGAGATTGAGGAATTTTTTGCAGTTTGCAATGGGAAACTATTATCATTCCTACAAATTTTATTGTGTCAGTCAATCAGTATAAAGAAACGTTATAACTGAAAAGTACAATGGAAAGAGAGCCTCTTTCACAATTGCTTCGATTGACAGGTCAATCGATCAACCATTGCATTGTTCAAGAATCTCAACCCAAGATGAAGTCTCACGAGATATGTTTCCGCCACACCCAGCAGAGAGGACAGTTAAAGAAAGCGTGGCGCATGACCAAGGGCATCTTTTATGAAAGAAACGTCTGAGTGACAGATGGTCGACTGTGCTGTACAAGTGATGGAGGTGTTGACCACACCCACCTGCTCGTGAAACAGGACTGTCTCTCAGGTCACATCTATACGCTTCCCAGATTATTCATATTGTTATGCATTCACACACTAACGCGTCCGCGCAAAGAAACGCACACAATCGTACACGTATTTTCATTCACATACACACAGACGTGAATATATACACACACTTATTCATATTTTGCTGCTTCACAACTAAAAAAAGACACGTTTAAAAAATATTATATTATGTAAGACACTCTAAGCTTTTATCATTCTCTCCCCCACCCCACACTTTTTAGATTTGATATTTCAATCGATAATTTTAATGTCAATAAAACGCACTTATTACACTACATGTAGCTGTGTTCAACCAATATTTATGTGTGTTCTGTATGTACATACACATAAACACACAAATACACACACATATACGCAGATGCATATGAAAGTATATACATTCGCACATTCATATATCTACACACACATGCACACACACACACACACACACACACACCACACACACACACACACACACACACACACACACACACACACACATATATATATATATATATATATATAAGTATATACATGTAAATGTAGAACGTTGGAATGAGTGTTCAACACCGGATTGGTGGATAAATAATTTCTTTATGAATAATTTTTTAACATTCGTAGCCTTAATTCACAAATAAAGAAAATAAATATATATGTGTGTGCAGACATATATACATATGTGAGTGTGTGCATACATACATACATACATACATACATCTGCCCATCCCTACAGAACACTGAGGAGATAGAGATGGCATGGAGGATTTCGTTGCCTCTTGGCAGAAACGGCCGTAAGGAACTTAGTATCTTCTGACAATCTGATCTTTTGCTCTTTTCTGTAATATTAATACATGTGTGTGAAACACATAGTTATTACATGTGTATGTATTCTTCTAATACTTTCTAATTCTTTTGAATATACAGACATACTAAAATGTCTACCAGCTGATGTTTGTCATTTTTGCATCTTCCCCATTTATTGTATGTATGTATGTATGCATGTATGTATGTATGTATGTATGTATGTATGTATGTATGTATGTATGTATGTATGTATGTATGTTTATGGATGCCCCTTCATGAAACAGGGACAACTGAAAAGGGGAATATTCTTTATGTTGCATGTCTCGTTTCTCTGTTTGTTTTTTCGTTGTTTGAATTTAAAGTTCGTTTCCATGTTTTTCTTTTTGTTTTTGTTTCTCATTGTGTTTTTTGTTTTGATGTCCTGTACCCATATATGCATGTATATATACATATATATGTAGGTATGTACATATATATATATGTATATATGCATATATTTATATATTATGATGTAAAATACCATTTCCATTGTCACAGTAGGCTCCTCCTTCGGACACGGCTATCAGTCATTGTCGTAGTAGAAGCTGACCCCTCACCTCATGACACTCAGGAATGAATTCTTTAAAATCTTTAAGGTGACAGCTGTTTTGTCCCTAAGCCAATCTACACGCCAGTGTAAATACTTTGTTAAATGTTTCTATATTATAAGTCTATATTTTTGTGACTTCACTTTTTACTTTATTTCCTCTTGTGTTGCTCAAATTAACCCATTAAGTCACACTGTCCTATAAATAGGACACAAAATGAGAACATTAAATAAGCTAAATCACATTGTCTCAGTGTCCTGTTTATAGGACACCGAGTATTTCCATTTCTGCTTGAAATAAAGGAATTTTAATAATTATTTTTTTCAGTTTAACCTATTTTCAATCATCTGTAAAAATTTAAAAGAAATTGAAGTACTCTTGTTCAAGGATGGTAAATTCCTAAATTCTCATTTAACACTTTAAGTTAATTGATCTGAGTTCGCTTATATGCAAAAAAAAAAAGAAGCGATTTCTGTAATGAATAGTACCACAGTATGTCTTCGCAATGTTAATTTCCTTTTACTGACCAAACCAATATAATTTTGGTTAATTCTGGGCTTCCGTACGTTTTAATTATAAACAGTTAATTTTGCAGGTATATCTAGAGCTGATCTCTTAATGTAACCATGATTTTCTGGTGATCTGATGACCTAGATTTCTTCATTTACATTAATTTCTGAATAAGCAGTTGTATTGTATAACGCTGTGCATATTATTGCATATTAATCCGCATAATATATGCATAATTTCTTGTATTTTTGTATTACATGAAAAAGGTTGCAAAACGGCCGTAATCATATAGAAGTCATGTGATTAAAAATATATATCTTCACCTCACATAATTCCTTATTTATGCTTTATATATGTGTGTGCAGAGGGTCTATTTGCATATATACATACATGCATACATACATACATAAGTATACATACATACATACATACATACATACGTACATACATACATACATACATACATACATACATACTACATACATACATACATATGCATATATATATATATATACAAAAAACAAAAGACGAAGACGGGTTTGTAAACAACAAACTGATGTATTAGTTTAACACTCGGGAAGTGATAAAGTCTTTTACCTTTCGAGCCTATGCTCTTCAACAAAAAGGAACAGAGAAATAGACAGGGAGAGAAAATAGAAAAAGGTTTAGTGGCTAGCGATCTATTATATATATACACACATACACACACACATACATGTATGTATTTATATATAATTTTCTGCATATTGGCAGAGGTACACACACAAACACACACATGCATATTATCCTTAGTTTATTTTAATCATAAACTCTAACACAGTTGCTGTATTTATCAGGCTTTGGAAGATTACATCGCTTTCAGTGATTGAACCAAGAGCCAAGTACAAACGTTTGTATTGTTTCGTTGATCATCAAATTTTGTTTTGTGTATAAGTGTGTTTGTTTTTAAAATAATAAAAATGACAATGATATAACTTCGTTGTCATTGTTTCATTAATGAATAACGATCAATAAATCAGACGAGTTCAAAGACATCAGACTGAGAGAAGCAAACGAGCCATCAAAACATGACCATCGCAACAGTTGAATGTTTCATTAAAATGATACTCACGCATGGAAAAGATAATCTACATATAATAAATCGTAATTTTGTTCTGATCACATTTTGCCACCAGCCATAGTTTACTGACGATGGGGTTCATTCGCCAGTTTGTTGGACCCACTACTATAATACGTGTTTTGTATATATGTATACAGACATAACATGCATACAGATATACATACACAAACACAGACACACACACTCTCTCTCTCTCTCTCTCTCTCTCTCTCTCTCTCACACACACATATATATATATTTAGAGAGAGAGAGAGAGAGAGATTAGTTTCTTACTGATGATATCTTTGAGATTCTAAACAATGTTTAATAACAGTGCTTGTTTAAAATATCTATCAACACAGAGTGACAAGAATCGATTATGTGGCCGTATCAATACGTTTTGGCATTGGAATTAAATAGTTTACCGTTATTTCAAGACTACCTATTGCAACAAACATAATAATACGTAGTAGCAAGAAAACCTCTGACAGTTGGGAAGTGGATGGCAGTTAAATATTCTCAAAAGTTGGATGTTATTTGAAAATCGCTGATGATTTACAGTAGCGTGGGAATTTCGTTCGACATTATTCGTTATTAATTTTAATATTTAGATTTAATTGAAATTATTATGTAATCATCTTTAATTAAAATTATTCGATTAATCTACGATTTTTGATTCGGTTGTACAATAAATCAGATATACCTAGAGATGTATACATTAAAGCAATGTGTTGAAGACCAACTGGGTTACTCAAACAATATACGGTCGTTTGAATTCAAAGTGTAGCGTTTGTAGAATCGGTACAACAACAGTTTTACGATATTTGTTAGGGTTTTTTATGTTCTGAATCCGAGTTCCAACGACGTAAATGTAACATTTTATTCCATTGGCGTCAATAAAGTTCCAAATCAGAACATAGAATTGTAGAATTGTAGATTACTAAAAGTTTTCAAGTGTCAGGAAGACAGGTTTTGCGGTATTTGTTCCGGTTATCTACGTTCTGTCTACTAAACCAGTTGTGGAAAACTTGCCTACAACTAACAAAAAATAAATGACATCTGTTTATATCCAGCAAAAACTATATGAAACAATACTATTGGGCACAAAATTGTATATTTTCTCACCACACAGAAATAATGCTTGTCAAGGAATGTAGCAAAAGGCGTTCGTAGACATGGTGTCAGAAAAATATCTCTGATGACTATCCAAGTAGAATAAATATTACTAAATGAAAAAAGTATGGAAAATATTTTCTAAAAATCCATTTTAGGCCCCAAAAAATTAAAAGCTTATACTGAAGTGAGAAACGTATAAAAACACTTGTCTCGATTCATTATGTAGAACTAGTATGATTTTTAAATGGTAGATGATAGTTTTCGAATTATTTAGAAGTTTTGAAATTACTTATATATAAATGCTAATACCTCTCCAGTTTCCAAATTTTTTTGAATTTATAAAACATAAATTGTGCCATCTATGCTTAATGGCATCACATTTGACTTATAATCCATACTCTTGAATATATTTCAATGAACTTCTAACGCTAACTTTACTTCCGGCTTAAATGGATTCCCATTGTTTGCAAAGAATTTGATATTTGGTGAAAATAAAACAAAAGATAATAGAACAATCTTATGATAAATAGGGTTTCTTCATTCAGCGTTAATGGAGAAAGAAACATATTTATTTTCATTCATTCTTCACCAAGAGCTGTTTATTTTTCTCTTTCGTACTTTTGCGATTATAAGTGTTTTCAAGTGTAAATTAAACGAAAACTCGTGTCTTTTCGGTTGTTAGATTTTAATTATTTGGCGTCAAAGACGAAAGATGTTAATTGCATGTGTCAACACAGATAAACCACAGAATAAATCGAATTTTGTGATATATTTATAATTTTATCCTCTATTTCAACTCATAAACCAGATTTCTAAAATCTTACACTACATTGCGAGACAACGATTGAGTGTCTGAGTGTCTATAACAGTGGTGTGACGGAAAATAAACGCACGAAAATATATTAGTATCCAACGAATATTTGTCGAAGGAATTAGTTTTATGAATTTTTAGTTTAGTCTATTTATTTGTTTATTTATTTTGATAGACTTTAAATTGGGTCTTTTAATAAACAAAGTCACGATGTAAAACATCTCAGAATCTATTTGAAACAATGGCATGCTATTGTGTTACCTTCACAGAGTGTCAAAACGAATTTTACATGTAATGAATTGTATAATTAATGACTATCATTTATAACGTGAAATATTATCACAGCTGGAACTCTCAGCCAATACATCTCGCTTCTGGCACCGCGTTGAGACCACGATCAATACTCATTAAATGAAATTTTACATAGTGTAAACTTAGTTAGAGGAAGAAACTGATGAGGGTTGTAAATAGCTTCCCATAAACTCATTGATGTAAACGGTGGCAACACTCTAAACTGGACGAGTTTTTCGTTCGACCTCAGATTTAGTTTTATATTCTCCTGTCAGATGGAGTGTCCCCAAATATGAATTCTATTTCTATGTCCTAATTTTATGGGACATTTAAAGCCTAGTATTTCAAAGAGTTAACATATTTAAAACAAACAAGACTGATGCACATTATATGCGTGTTTGTGTGTGCAAAAACACACACCAGACTATATATATGTATGTATGTATATATATATATATATATATATATATATATATATATATATATATATAGTGAGAATTTACAAAAAGTAAAGGACGAAGACGGGTGTGTAAACAACAAACAGTTGTATTATTTTAACGCTCGAGAAGTGAGAAAGTCTTTTACGTTTCGAACCTACGCTCTTCAACAGAAAGGAACAGAGAAATAAACAGGGAGAGAAAATAGAAAAGGGTTTAGTAGCTAGCGATCTATCATGCCACACACGCGCGCATATATATGCCACATATACATGTGTATGTGTAGGAAGCCCTGAGTAAAGATGGAGTACATGTTTTCTCTGTCTATGCATTGACTAGTTTTCCATTCGTTTCTAAACAATATGAACTTTAACTCTTAAGTACAATTGTTCAGTGAAAACAATGTGGCTATACAACAGCTTATATTTCTCCTTATTCTATCAGGTGACGTACAGACAGTGTCAACAACCAAAGGAAATAATGTTTCCTTGTCTCACACGGAATCATCAACTGCGACAACTACTCTTTCTCTGTTTAAGGAGAAATAAAAATCAATCAGGCACACTTCTAGTCATGCTTCATCAAATAATGTCTATTCGCCTCCTGTTTCTAGCCATATGCATACAGGGAGGCCACAAAGCCACGCACCATGGGAGATATCAAGTATGCTCTATTTGCAATGAAGTAGGTAATCCATTACAAATGTTCAAAGTGTTGGCCATGGAACTCTAAACAAGTGTTCATACAGAATTTAAAATTGCGATGAATCCTCTCAAATAACTTTTCATTGCTGTTGACTTGTTCACTCGCTTTAACAATTCTAGGCGTAGGAGTGGCTGTGTGGTAAGTAGCTTGCTTACCAACCACATGGTTCTGGGTTCAGTCCCACTACGTGGCACCTTGGGCAAGTGACTTCTACTATAGCCTCGGGCCGACCAAAGCCTTGTGAGTGGATTTGGTAGACGGAAACTGAAAGAAGCCCGTCGTATATATATATATATATATATATATATATTATATATATATATATGTGTGTGTGTGTGTGTGTGTGTATGTGTGTGTGTGTGTGTGTATGTTTGTGTGTTGACAACCGATGCTGGTGTGTTTACGTCCCCGTGACTTAGCGGTTCGTCAAAACAGACCGACAGAATAAGTACTACGCTTACAAAAAATAAGTCCTGGGGTTGATTTGCTCGACTAAAGGCGCCGGTGCTCCAGCATGGCCACAGTCAAATGACTGAAACAAGTAAAAGAGTAAAGGAGTAAAAGAAGATGTCCTTGGTGACAAATCTTTTCAGAATATACAAAGGATTTAATGTATCCGAAGAAGAAAGAGTTCATGGGAGTTAAATCTGGTGACTGTGGTGCCTTTTCAATTGGCCCACGACACCCGAACCATCTCCCTGGAAAATGTTCATTCAGAAAATCACGAACCTGTAATGCATAATGGGGCGGGGCGCCATCCGGCTGAAACCAGAGATGATTTCCCTTTCTAAGTGAATGCTTACGTGAGGCACCATCTTCTTGCCAAGTATGTCCAGATACGAACCACCTGTCACAGATCCCTCAAAATAAAATGGTCCAATTACTTGATTGTGCCAAATCCCACACCACACAATTATCTTGCCCCTGCCTTGTTGATTATCCGCCTCGATCCAATGAGGATTGGTTTATAATATCAGCAGTTGTGTAAAGAGATAAAATAAAGAATGTTAGCAATTTCACATGTTGCAGGATGGTGCGTCACTTTATGGCCTCCCTGTACATTGACTATGTGCTAAACAGCCACGGAACTATGGAATCAGAACGTATCGTGGAACGTTGAACATGATACTAAATTTCCTGCCTTCTTATAAGAAAACAATTGAGAAACATCATGCGACGTCGCTATACAAAATAATAGAATATAGGTATAGTTCTACCTGGAATCTAAACTGTATCAAAGAAAGCTACCTCAGCTAGAACACATCACATTCTTTCAAGTCTTAAATTAAGCACAGAACCATCACAGAACCCACCATTGACCTCAGTGTTTCAGTGGTACGTAATTTATCAACACCGAAAAGATGAAAGGCAAAGTCGACCTCAGCGGAATTTGAACTCAGAACGTAGCGACAGACGAAATACCGCAAAGCGTTTCGGCCGGCGTGCTAACGATTCTTTTCTACTCTAGGCATAAGGCTCGAAATTTTGGGAGGGGGGTGGGGCAGTCGATTAGTTCGACCCCAGTATGCAACTGGTACTTAATCTATCGACCCCAAAAAGGTGAAAAGCGAAGTCGACCTCGGCGGAATTTGAACACTGAACGTAGCAACGGACGAAATACCTATTTCTTTACTACCCACAAGGGGCTAAACACAGAGAGGACAAACAAGGACATACAAACGGATTAAGTCGATTATATCTTCCCCAGTGCGTAACTGGTACTTAATTAATCGACCCCGAAAGGATGAAAGGCAAAGTCGGCCTCGGTGGAATTTGAACCCAGAACGTAACCTCAGACGAAATACGGCTAAACATTTCGCCCGGCGTGCTAACCTCTCTGCCAGCTCGCCGTCTTCCATTGCGAATAAATAACCGAAATCACAACATACCCGTTGAACGGGATATCGGCCCGTTCAACGGGTTTAAGTGTAGCAGATCAGAGGGTGGGCAAGCATGGCGATTACATCGACCGTGCACTTGGTTAGTACTTTATTTTATCGATACCACAAAGATGAAAAG
>NC_043004.1:2496940-2511940 GCF_006345805.1 Octopus sinensis
CAATACAGATATATGGATCTGCTGATATTGTCGTCTGTGTCAGTGAAATAGCTCTTTGTAGTAAAAGAATGGATTAACAATACAATTTTAATATATTTTGTTAGAGTGTTGTCGTCATAGTCGCCGCTTTTGTTGTTTCTTGTTCCTCGCGACATCCCAGAAGCAGCTGACTTAGAATCAAACTTTTGCTACCCAGGACTGTGTCCAATAGGTTTTTTTACAACGCATTATATCGAGAATTTATTTAACAATTATTTTTTCCTGCTTTAAAAAGGTTTTGCTGTTGTTTCTCGTAGGTCGAGCAATTACGGATAGGTTTTCTTTTAGGTGTTATTGTTGGAATTTAGCCCTGGGATTCTTTTGATCAATCTGGACTACAACCAAATACACTCTACCAATTACAGACACGTGCACCCTTAACGTAGTTCTCGGGGATATTCAGCGTGACACAGAGAGTGACAAGGCCGGACCCTTGAAATACAGGTACAACAGAAACAGGAAGTAAGAGTGAGAGAAAGTTGTGGTGAAAGAGTACAGCAGGAATCACTACCATCCCCTGCCGGAGCCTCGTGGAGCTTTTAGGTGTTTTCGCTCAATAAACACTCACAACGCCCGGCCTGGGAATCGAAACCGCGATCCTATAACCGCGAGTCCGCTGCCCTAACCACTGGGCCATTGCGCTTCAATCTTGAGACATTGTATCTTAGAAGATATTAACGGCTAAACATCTACTTTTCCTGAAGACAGTTATGTCTTGAGAGAGCAGTTTGAGCCATTTTGTTGAGTCATGGCCCTCGGATTGAGAGGCTCAGACGATACACTAAAGGAAATTCAAACCAAATATTTGTTGTTTGGTGAGCAAATGTGCGATTAAATTCCATCCGGATCAGAGCGTCTAAAACACGCCAGTTCAATATTTAGATAGAGCTAAGAACGTTGTGAGTGAAAGTTAATTTGTTGCATTGCTTTCATTCACCCAAATTACTCTCTGGGGATAAAATAATAATCAGTAAGAAGATAGTGATTGAAGTGGGTGAGGGCAAACGTAGTTGAAAGAAAGGTTCGGTCATTCACACACACACGCGCTCATACACACACACTATATATATATATATATATATATATATGTATATATACTGTATATATATGACGAGAGAAAGAAAGAGAGATAAACAGAAAGACAGAAAAGCAGGCGGGTAAACTGGTAGATAGCTAGCTAGATAGATGGATGAATGGATGGATGGATGGATGGATGGAATTGATGGATGGATAGATAGATAGATAGATAGATAGATAGATAGATAGATAGATAGATAGATAGATAGATAGATTAATAGATAGATAGATAGATAGATAGATAGGTAGATATATAGATAGATAGATAGATAGATAGATAGATAGATAGATAGATATATAGATAGATAGATAGATGGATAGATTGATAGATAGATATGTATAAAAACACACAATATAATGGGTTTGTGAAGGTGTGTATGCATACGTATATATAAAACGACGGAGTATCGCATACAAAACGCTGTGAGCTGACAAAAATCAATAAACAGGTTATACTTAAATGTGAATAACATCTATTACAGATATTAAATTCTGCTCCCCACAGTAGTGTGGATATGTGATAAGAAGTTTGCTTCCTAACAACATGGTTGAGGGTTCAGTCCCATTGCATTGCACTTCACAACACTTCATTATATTCGAAAAACACAAGTGTACGATTGGCTAAATATTAAAATGAACACATTTTATTAATCTTTATGTGAATGCCTCCCCCTCCTGTGATATATCTTAGCCAATGTGGGCGTAGAGTGACTGGATATTAAACTAACCCTTTCCCTCAGTTGCTGTGTCTGACAATGCCACCTTTTTTCTAAATATTTTGCTTGAATTTTCAAATTAATTGTCGAAGATCAATGTGTTTCGATTCGACAAAAACGTCTGACGAAATAGTCTGGTTATTTTGTTCTACGTTGAAATATAGTAATGTGTAAATAAACAACCATTCTATGGAAATGCGCCAAACACAATTAAAAGATCCACTCCATTCGTATACATTTATTATTATACATTATTCTGCAAAAATGTGCAGCAGCATGTTACTTAGATTTGGAATTACAGCATGTTTAATATCCTGAAGTAACTACTTAGCCTTGAATTGTTTACTGATTGGTAGATGGATAATGAGCATTGTTAGAATTCCTTTACTGTGCCCTGTTAGCCATGGGGACTGGGGGATAGCGGGCCCAGGCTCTTAAATGTAAGGGTATCACCGGCGGTCGATTGGGAAGGGTCAAAGGCGATTTTGACCCTGTGGACACCATCAGCCGCAACAGATCTGTTTTTTCTAGATTTTTTTTTAATGGTTGGTTGCAGATATCCGGTGATACTTGAGGGACGTCCCCCCAAGTCTCACTCGTGCCTGCAGCCAGGCCACATTAAAAGAACTGCCCCCAGGACCATGGTAAGGTCCTAAAACAGTCACTGGATACCACCTCCCCTACCCGGTCATAGGGAGAGGTGGATGTGGTTGAGGAGGCTTAGTCTCCTTAACCCAAAAGGATTTAAAATGAAGAAAGCCGGCACAATGATTGCCCGCCGAAGGACACCTAAGGCTTCGGGAGGTGGGGGAGAGACTCCGGACAAAGCGGAAGAGCTCCACTCTCCAGAAGTCAGGAAGAAAATAAAATAAGAAAGAAGAAGAACGGGTCATTGCAGGTGGACGATGATGTGCCGTCTGCACGTCTAGAAGTTGTGCCACCTACGGTGGAAGAAACAACCCCCACCCTTAAAGATGAAGAATTACTTATCTTTTTCTACAAGGGTGGGAAGGTGGAAAAAATAGTAGAAGAACATTAAGAGACAGTAGATATGGCCTTCACACGGGTCCCGAATGCCCTCCGCACATAGCTGTGGAGGTCATAAAGTTTTCCATGTGTGAAAAGCTTAAAAGATTTAAAGAGGAATGTCGCATATGGCCGGGTGGCCCAAACACGTCATATGCCTCGTACATGAAGGAGGCATGGGAAATGGCGGGGTACAGGAACTCAAGCGGCATTGAAGATAATGATGGATATATTGATGGATATATCGATGAGCAGGAGGTGAAGAAGCCTCGTTAGAGGGTTTGAAACCTCATGTTATTGCATTATTTGTAGTAGTTTATAACCCCAATTGGGTGTTTCTTAAAAAAAAAACATGTTAAGCAAGAGTTTTTAGCGCCTCCTTCTTGTAAGAGGTTTGAAACTTCACATTGATTTTTAAGAAAAGAAAATATATTTTCGAGAAAAATCCAATCGGCGAGTGTTGGGTTTCGTCTCTCATTTCTTCATTTTATTTCATTTTCATTAATTAATGTGTTTGTCCAGCCCGCAGCTACTCTGTATACTGCCTTCATGGCAAATAAAATATAATAAAGTAGCTTGCTTACCAACCACATGGTTCCGGGTTCAGTCCCACTGCGTGGCACCTTGGGCAAGAGTCTTCTACGAGCCGACCAAAGCCTTGTGAGTAGATTTGGTAGACGGAAACTGAAAGAAGCCCGTCGTATATATATATATATATGTGTGTGTGTGTGTGTGTGTGTGTGTATGTGTGTGTGTGTACGTGTGTGTGCGTGTGTGTATGTGTGTGTGTGTGTGTGTGCGTCCCCAACATCGCTTGACAACCGATGGTGGTGTGTTTACGTCTCTGTAACTTAGCGATTCGGCAAAAGAGACCGATAGAATAAGTACTAGGCTTACAAAGAATAAGTCCTGGTGTCGATTTGCTCTACTAAAGGCGGTGCTCCAGCATGGCCGCAGTCAAAATGACTGAAACAGGTGAAAGAGTAAAAGAGTTACAGAGAGAAAATCTATTTTCGGCACAATGAACGTAAATCAGAACTGAAATATTTCTAAGTGTTAGAATGACAAACTTTGGATTAAATAACAGCGCGATGACATTCATTCTATACCATAAATGTCCGCAGAAATGTGGGAGGGAATTTCCTGACAAACTGTTTTACGGTGTTACTGTATATGCAAATACACACACACGCACATACACACAGATGCATATATGTGTATGTGTGTGTGTCTGTGTATAAATGGTAAAGATTTCTCAATTTATCAGAGTGTACGTGTAATATCCCAAATTTTCTTATATCAGATGATATTTGGGCAGAAAGCTCCTGTATCTACGGATGTATACATATAATTTAATATACAAATATTGTTATAGACGGAAACTTTCAAAAAGCACGTTGTCAGAAACCTGTCGTTGTTTGTCGGCAGACTTCATCCTTCGCCCATTTTAAAACACCTGCAATTTGAGGGGATTTGGCTGAGCCTTCTCTTTTACAAGCGTCGTGGCCAGTCATCATTCTAAGTTTAACGTGCCCCCACCTCCTATCTTACACGTAAAATATTCATGGGCACTGTCCCTCCTTTTCATGTAAGATAACACCAAAATAATATAACATATTAAATATATTTTGAATTTGGAACGGAGGAGGATAAATCTAAAATAATAATAATTCAATCAAATAACACCTTCTATATAATTATTTTGAACTGTATTGTATTATAATTTATTTTAATATAATAATACGATTATCACCTTGTATTTTGTATAGTCTGGTTTTAATTGTACACTGGATACAATATTGTATATCGTCAAGATAATACTAAAGATCAAATAGTTTTATTGATCTTTTTTATTGTTTATAATATCATGTTACAGTCTAATTGAGCTGAGATTAAATATACAGACTTGTCTATATATCTATTAAATGTTATCAATATTAATACAAATATCCGTATGGTAGTTCAGATTTCTTGCGTGGTTATTTTCATAAACAAATATTATCTCGGATGAAATTTTCTCAAATAAATAGATTAGATCTTTTTATTTTGATATTTAAATACTATTTTCCGTATTGTGCTAATTAACACTTACCTTTTACCCTTTAGATTCACATCTAACAAAACACTAAGCACAAACCACGAATATCCATCACGATAGCATTTCAAACTTTTCCTGTACTTTCACATCTATTTTAATTTCTTGCGTTAGTTCGAACGGATTGAATTCATAAGGCGTTCACTACTTTTCAGCGATTCAACGTATGTTTCTAAATGTATGGAAACTATCAGCTGCTATTCTTACGCCAATAATCCCGCGATTAATGTATAATGTGATACATTTGGCTCGCTTAACATAATTATTGCCTTCACGCCTTTAGATCTACATATATGAGATCGTGAAATGTCCATTTGCATACACACATACACACATACACAAATACACACACAAAGCCAAACACACACACATACTTAGTTATTAGGTTGTTCCGAAAATAATGGCCGCTCTAAGTGTTGTGTTTTGAAACGCAATTTTATAGAATTTTAATTATATTTTAGATGAATTTCGACATACTTAATAATTGATGTATGCTCTTTAATAATTCTCTACACATTTCATTTCAGACAGAAAACAGTCTTGAAGCATAGGCGCCCTTAATTATGAACATCACAAAAAAGTTCTTTGCTTACTTTTTTTGCATGAGTTCAAGCTTGGGCACAATGCCTCCCAAACTGCTGCCAATATCAACAGAGCATGGCATGAGTAGTCCATAAGTGATTCCACAATACGAAGGTGGTTTCATAAATTCCGTAGTGGGGATGAGAGCTTTGAAGATGAAGAAGGTAGAGGACGGTCAAGCAGTCTTGACAATGAATAATTGAAAGGAAAACCTACGTCAAAGTGTCAGAGAAATGTCTTAGGAACTTGTTGGTATTGCAACGGTCTCACGCAATCTTCATAAAATTGGTAAGGTGAAAAATCTCGATAAATGGGTACCGAATGAGCTCAATGAAAATCAAAATTTCGGCGTTTTGAAGTGTGCTCGATGCTCTTTCTGCGAAACACAGATGATCCTTTTCTTAACTGAATAGTCAATTGTGACGAAAAGTGGATCCTTTGTGATAACCGTAAATGATCAGGCCAATGGCTTGATCATGATGAGTCCTCCAAACATTTCCGAAAGCCACAGTTGCATCAGCAAAAGATTATGGTGACTGTCTGGTGGCCTGCAATTGGTGTTGTCCATTACAGCTTTCTGGAAACCAATCAGAGCATCACAGCAGAGGTTTACTGCAATTAACTCATACAAATGCATGCTCACTTGCCAAAAATTAGACCTGCATTGGTGAATCGGCGTGGCCCAATTCTGCTCTACGATAATGCAAAGCCACATGTTGCAAGAATGATGCTGCAGAAACTCACACACTTGGGATACGAGACTTTACCACATCCTCCATATTCTCCTGATCTTTCACCCACTGACTGCCATTTTCTAAAGCATTTAAACACGTTTTTAAGTGATAAAACTTTCATGTCCAAACCAGAGTTGAAATCAGTTTTCAAAGATTTCTTAGCATCAAAGCCAATAAGTTTTTATTAACGATGCATCAATAATCTCGTTCATTAATAACAGAGATTCATAGATCTCCACGGCTCATACTTTGAATATTCAAAACATTTCTATTGTTAATTTTCTAGAATAAAATTATGTATCTGAAATCGGTCATTATTTTCGAAACAAACTATTAGATTCTTAGATAAGTTTCCTCCGAAGTTGGCCCAGAAGAGATACACAGTCAACCCTTGGGCATCATAGCCCATTCGAGCAGAGACATATCTGTGTGGGGTGGTTTGTCTGGAGGTAATCATCTAGGTACCATTTGAATGCCGTGAAATCACTTTCCTCCTTTATGTGGGCTGGCACGATGCTGAAGAGAGGAGGGCCAGTTGAAGTGAAATAGTTCTGTCGTAGTGTTGTGATACGGCACGAAGATGATTTCTGTAATGGACGTATGGCACGGGGACAAAGCTTCGGATGAATTTTAAAGTTGACACCTATATCATTTGGACAATGTTGATGGAATATTTTCCACATCATACAGATGATGTAGCGCTCACGGCGGCGTTGGAGAAGTAAAGCTTGAGCTTTTTGAGTCGACCCCAATAGTTGTTTTTGTGATTGATCTCTGGGGAGTTTCAATTTTCATAATATTCGGTATTGTGTGGGGGGAACACAACGGACATCAGTATTCAAGTTGAGGGCGAGCAAATGTGGAAAATAGTAGGATAGTGGTAGGAGCGTCTCTAGACCAGAAAATCCTGAGGGTTCAGGAGCACGCCCTGCGGGCCATGTTAACTTTGCTATTTATGTGACCACTCCAGTTTACTTTCTTGTCAATAGTAACAACCAGGTCTCTACTAGCAGTGCTGGATGCTACAAGGGTTTTGCCTGAGGGATGTGTGTAGATCGTTGAAATGCAGTCATTTTACCGAAGTGGATAAGGTCGAATTTTTTGAATATATATATATATACAGCAGTGGGTGCTGAAAAGTTCCTGGTTTGGGGTACAAGAAAATACAAGAGGACCAGTTATGAATTTATCCAACATATTCGCCTCTCAGATTCACACACTTATTGCAGCTGTAAAAGAACTCGGAAATCTGGGCCTCCACCCATGCCTTTCACGACACCGTTTAAGCCAGGAATTTTTCAGCACCCTCCCGTATATATGTATATATTCATACATATGTGTGTGTGTGTGTGTGTGTGTGTGTGTGTGTGTGTGTGTGTGTGTATTACTCAAAGAAATTCCAACTTTGATTTTCATGTCGTATTTGCAATTTCATAATAATATAATATAAGGTAAGATAAGATAATGAAATGAAAGGATATTAAATATCCATTCTGATTGAACTAGTACTTACATGCATTAAACTATGCAATCTTCAGGTTCGTGTAGTAGTGGTGACTGTTATGTTTTACAATTTACAACTGTGGTGAGATGGCTGAACTGTGTGCCTTAAATACATATATATATGTATATATGCATGTATGTATTATGTATGTATGTATATATACGAAACAAATGGTAGTCTCAAGGAGCAAGTTCGGGAGAATAAGCTGGATGAGGAATTTTTTCCCAACCAAGCTCTTCAATCTTCTGTGATGTGATCTTTGCAGTGTGGGGCTGCGCATTGCCCTGATGAAACATCACTCCTTTTCGATTCACTAAAGCGGGTCTTATTTTCCTCAAAGCTTGGTTCAAACGCTCTAATTGCTGACAGTAGACTTGAGCATTGATTGTTACATTAGGTGGTAATAATTTAAAGTGAATTTCTCCTTTGCAATCCCACCAGATAGAGAGAAGAACTTTTTTTCCATGAAGTTCTCTTCTCAGTTGTGGTTGAACTTTTTCCCTTTTACCAAGCCACTGTTTATGACGTTTAACATTGCGATAGAAGATGCATTTTTCGTCACCAATCAAAAGTCTGTCCAAAATGGGTGAAATGATTTCGCGAGAATGGAGAGAAGAGCAGATGTCAACTTGGGATTTGTGGTTGCTTTCAGATAATTCATGAGGCACCGATTTTCCAAGTTTAGGAACCTTTCCAAGTTGTTGAAGATGCCGATGAGCAGTTGTATGGTTTGAACTAAGCTTTATTGCCAATTCTTCAACTGATAATGCAGGATTTTCCTCAAGTAATACCGCGAGGAGCTTATCATCAAACTCAACTGGACGTCCTGTTCGATCTTCATCTTCAAGGCTAAAATTTCCACTTCTGAATTTTGCAAACCATCTGCAATTTCTTTCATTCAAGCATTCTTTCCCATAAACTGAGTGTATGTTTCGAGTCGCTTCGGCTGCAGAGTTTCCTTTCTTTGTACTCATAAAGCATTATGTACCTTTAAATGTTCTTTGGATACTTCCATGTTAGAATGAGTTTTAATCAAAGAAATTTTAATTTTATTACTCTGTAAAATAATATTTCCTTAGTTTAAATGTGCACAAATGCATAAAAATAATTTTTAATTCCATTAGACATTCTAAAATACCAATAAATTTCATTCAACTTTTAGAAAAATAGTAAATCGGACAGAACTTATGGGATGACATCATATTTATTTTTTCTAAAATTTACGTTGCGTCTTGCAACCTTTTCAATGGTGGTTGAATAAATAATTATTCCTAAAATACTAACATATTTATCTTATGCAAAATCTACTTACATGCTTGGGACGAACAATCTATTGCTGGTAAAGCAATGCTGTTTCTATACGTATATGAAAAGATATTGCTTATATTCTGCTTTAAAACAGATGCCGGACGATACAATAATTCTCGCTATGTATTATGAAACATATGTTCCAAGAATCTCTTAGATGCATAAATTTGCATTTTATTTGAGTCTGTTTTTAAAGTTGCACTCGTCAGATTTCTTAAGCATAGCAGGTTTTGGTTTAGAAAGGTTTTAAGATAAATATTATTTAGCATTTGCCATATTACATAATTCAATCTAAAAATATTTGACATAAATACATTTTTGATGAACATGTCATCTCTCTTCGAATTCTTTTTTCTTTCTTAATTTTAGATATAGTCACTGAGAAAATCTACGTATATATTATGAATTCATATTACGTACTGGAAATGGTTCCACTTTTTTTCAGTAGAAGTCGTAAAATTAATCTGTAGCTAAAGTAATCTTTAGCTGTATTTAATGACTAGCAAACAACCAGAAATTATATGTTTAGTGATTTAAGTGTTGGCGAATGCTTCTGCTGTTCTTAAGCCAGCGAGGCCGATGGTCTAAATGTGGCAACGTTCGCGGGTTTAGATTTTTGCAACTCATCAGCAGCATTAAACATATGTGAAAGGAGAGAAGTAGAAAGGAAGAAAGTTTCGGGGTTGGTGGAAAGAAATGGACGGAGTGGTTAGCGCGCAAGATGGAGGAGACACCAAATGGTTGACGGAATAAGGCGAGACAAGCAGAAGTAGCACAAAACTATGTAGTGTAACGCTTCTGTGTCTGTATCGGTAGGGTGCTGTTTATGGGAGAAGTACGGCACCGATTAGAAAGAAAGAAAGAAAGAAAGAAAGAAAGACAGAAAGAAAGAAGAAAGAAAGACAGAAAGAAAGAAAGACAGACAGAGATAGATAGATAGATAGATAGATAGATAGATAGATAGATAGATAGATAGATAGATAGATAGATAGATAGATAGATAGATAGATAGATATTTTTAAAAGAAAGTGTTTGACAATGACTTCGAAGTCTCGATTTACAAACCGTCATCGATTGGTCAATCAGAAAACTCACTGTCAACCATTTTCCTTGTAAAGCTTAAGAAATGTTCTCTATTTAAAAAATATTGGACGATCCTTCTGTTTAACGATAACTTATCTTTACATATAACTTAACAGAAGAACAAAATTATTAACATAGATATGCATGTATGCAGACGTATATATATATATATATATATATATATATATAACTAAAAATTGATGTAGTAATACATTACGAAGGTTATATCGTAAACAATTAATGATTATTTATGCATATATCAATGGCCAAATAAGTTATGATAAAATACATAGAAAAACGTTTATAATTATGAACAAGTCACAATTATAACTAAAAGGGTTTCAAAAACCCTTACATGTTTAGAAATAGCAGTCAAAACCGCTATAAAGCCATTTTTTATCACTCATATTATTTTTCTATCAAAGCTGTCTGCTGGCGACCTGAAAAATAAAATCCACAACGTTAAAATAACTGCTTAATTCCCTCTTGCAATTTCGACGTTAGGGACCTATTAAGGGACTCATTCGTCTTGTCAGGGTTATATTCCTATAGATAGAAATCAATACAACACTTTACCTTGGTGCTAACATGTATCCCGACCGGAAAGAGAAATGTGTCAACCTCTATGTATACATTCAAGTTTTGAATTCAAATGCCATGTACAGCGTTTATGAGAAAAGAGCGGTAAATTGAAGCCTCCGCAAAATCACCGGTTGTGAGTTGGGAAAATTAAATAATTAAATAGTGATGTAATAATGCATTACGGAGGTTACATTATAAACAATTAGTAATTATTTATGAATATATCAATGGCCAAACATGTTATCATAAAATACATAGAAGACTGTTTATAATTATGAACAAGTGGCAATTATAACTCAGAGGGTTTCAAAAACCCTTACATGTTTAGAAATAACAGTCAAAACCGCTATGAAGTCATTCCTATCACTCATATTATTTCTCTTCACTATCAAATCTGTCTGCGGGCGACATGACAAATAGAATCTACAACTTGAAAATAATATATTTATGCGCTTGCGTGTATAAATGTAAGTTCTCTTCTATTTTTAATTACTTGATATCATCCGGCAAAGCAAGAGTCTATTTGTAACAAAGATACATATCCTTATCGTTGGAATGTTGACAACAAACACAAAGTCACATTTTGAACTTGAAAAATGTCTTGCATACTTTTACTGTTCCGTTTACAGATCGTGTCTGTAATGTGAGAATTCGTTTGATAATCTTTTTTTTTTTTTTCTGAAAACCTCAGATTAGCGAGATTGTCACTTAGGCCTTTACTCACAAAACAAAAGGCACCAATTATTCTTGGTATAAATATCGATCCTGGATATTCAAGCTGGAAATTTCGAAGCAGTTCAATTATTCAGTTATCCGCAGTTCCCCATCCCCAACTTTTTTGGGGAGGGTGTGCAAAGACATATTCACATCAGCAGGGAAGATGACCTCAGCTGACCTCAAATTCATACTTTTTCTTGTCCGTCCCAAACAACAATATCGAGGCTGTTATGTTTGAACTTAGTAGAAATTTTGATGGGAACGTTCCACCAATAGATAGATAGATATGATACGTATGTATGTTCATTTTGCTGATGTTTATGTATGTAAACAATAACAAGAGCGGGATTCTCTATATTTATCTCTGGAGAGTCTACTTTTCGGATGGAATTTTATATTATATTAGCGACAAGGTCGTGTCGCCTTTGGATATAGCGCCGCCTCTGTGAATTTTTTTAGTCAAAAGAATCGATCCTAGTAAAAAATTTTAAGCCTGGTACTTATTCTATCGGATTCTTTGGCTGAACCGGTAAGTTACGGGTACATAAGTACATCAACACCCTTTGACAAGTGATGGTGGGGAAAACACATACACAAGCACACACATACACAAGCACCCATTCACACACACGCTCATACACACATACACGACGGGCTTCCTTCATTCTCCATCTTGCAAATAAAACCCACAAGGCATTGGTCGGTCGGAAGCTATAGTAAAAGACACTTGCCCAAGATGATATGCAGTGGGACTGAATCCGGAATCATGTGATTGGGAAGCAAGCTTCTTACCACGCAGCCACTCCTGCACATATGTACAGATAGCTAGCTAGCTAGCTAGATAGATAGACAGATAGAGAGACAGACAGAAAGACAGATAGCGATATTTAGATATGTATGTTATATATATGTATATATATGTATGTATATATATATATACATATATATATATATATATATACATATATACATATATATATATGTATGTATGTATATTATATATATATATGTGTATATATTCATATATATTATATATATATATATATATATATATATATATATGTACATATATATATATATATAATATATATATATATTATATATATATATATATTATATATATATATATATATATATATAATATATATATATATATATACATATATATGTAATGCATGTTTATGTATGTATATCATGTTATGAAGTAGCGACACAATTTGGTAGTCCAAGCTTTCAGAGGGTTAAACTTCAAAGAATAACATTCCACGATATGCCAATTCACAAAGACGGAGATGTTTCAATCGATCGCCACAGACGGCATCATTTAGCCAAACAGCTCTATATGAGGTTGTCGAAAGACTCTCTTACCAAGATTCTCTCGCAGAACATCAAACAGTGAAATATATTATAATTTCAACTTGTAACAATTTACCTTACTAGATATGGCTCCACTTATATAGAGATTAAACTCTAATACTGATTAGTGTATCGGATTTAGTAAATTTCATTTGTGCTATCAAGGATGTCTATGCTCCGTTAATCTGGTACTCACGTAATTTGTGTATGATGTAAGGCGGCGAGCTGGCAGAAACGTTAGCACGCCGGGCGAAATGCTTAACGGTATTTCGTCTGCCGTTACGTTCTGTGTTCAAATTCCGCCGAGGTCGACTTTGTCTTCCATCCTTTCGGGGTCTATAAATTAAGTACCAGTCACACACTAGGGTCGATATAATCGACTCAATCCGTTTGTCTGTCCTTCTTTGTCCCCTCTGTGTATAGCCCCTTGTAGGTAGTAAAGAAATAGGTATTTCGTCTGCCGCTACGTTCTGACTTCAAATTCTGCCGAGGTCGACTTTGTCTTTTATCCTTTCGGGGTCGAATAAGTTCAGTACCAGTTACGCACTGGGGTCGATGTAATCGACTTAATCCCTTTGTCTGTCCTCGTTTGTTCCCTCTATGTTTATCCCCTTGTGGGCAATAAAGAAATAAGAAACGTCAGCACGCAGGGCGAAATGCTTAGCGATATTTCGTTGTCTTTACGTTCTTAGTTCAAATTCCGCCGAGATCCACTTCGGCTTTCGTCATTTCGGGGTCGATCTAATCGACTGACCCCCCTCCCTAAAAATTTTGGGCATTGTACCTAGAGTAGGAAAGAATTTTTGATGGGAATTTGTGTATGATGTAAAATTTAAGTCATGCATGTGTTTTATATAATACACTAGTTAAGGCGGCGAGCTGGCAGAACCAATAGCACGCCGGACGAAATGCATAGCGATATTTCGTCTACCGCTACGTTCTGAGTTCAAATGCTGCCGCGGTCGATTTGCTTTTATCTTTTCGGGGTTGATAAATTCAAGTACTAGTTGGGATCTTTCTAATCGACAGGCCCCCTCCCCCCAAAATTTCTGGTCGTGAGCCTAGAGTAGTAAAGTATATATTATACTAGTTTATGGTGGTTTAATATTTCTGTTAAAGTAATTAAATTCAATTCTGTTAAAGTAATTAATTACTCACCTCAACAATTATTCGGCTCAGCTGCTGCTAACAGGGTAAATTATGCTGTTCCTGATTTAGTTGTATATCTATTTGTGTTGGTGGAAATTTGTGCCCGACGCCTTCGCAAGCCCTCGGATGTCGATGTAGTTAGTTTCCCTCTTAAATACTTACAAGTTAATCGTTAAAGTAAGCAATTTGTACAGAGTGAGAACCCCCCAGAAATTCGACATTCCGGTAAAAAAAACAGGTGGAAACTCATTTAGTACGATTCTGAGTGGAGCATAATGGAGTGGGGGGGGGAATAAAGAAGGCCAAGAGGTAGTACGTGAATGGAAATGGTATGTTATCAGTCAATTCTGAGCAGAGGCCATATTGCAAATGTTTTAAAAAGACAGACAGACAGGCAAGCAAACAGACAGAATGGCAGGCAGGCAGGCAGGCAGGCAGGCAGATGATAAAAACCGTATGTGTTTTAAGTGTACTCAAAAACCACTTCACATATTTTTGTAAGTGATCTTGAATGTTCTTAGTTGTAACAGCATTAATATTCTAGATATGGGGACTAGTAAACAAGAGTGTGGCTTACGTGTGTTTTGTAGACAATTAGAAATTACTAAGGGGGACTTCGTATATTTCCTGTCCCTGCAGCGGAAGTTCTGTCTATGTGTTACAGACCTTGTCGTTTTCTGCGCTGTGGGCGTGTGTTCGCCAGGAGAGATACTCGGTAATGGCGAGGGAAAGTATTTGTACCGACCTTCAGGCTTTTAGAAACCTACAGTTTATTATTTGTAGGTGGAATTCAATGATGTTTTTTTTATATGTGTAGCAATAGTGCTTTCCGGCTGCTAATGAAGCCAATATACGATGTTATCAAACATTGATTATGAAATATTTTGAACGAATGCCATTAATATGTCAACAACCGATGACACGATTCGAGCCGCTAACCTCTCGGTTTGTTGTTCGATATTTTATCCAACTGCACCATCATTTATCAGTCTCGACTCTTTCTTTAAGAAAAGGATTTTAACAGATAATCAG
>NC_043004.1:2514440-2534440 GCF_006345805.1 Octopus sinensis
ATATATATATATATATATATACATGCATATATACATACATATATGTACATACCTACATATATTTGTATATATACATCCATATATGGGTACAGGACATCAAAAAACTTTGACAAAATGAGAAACAAAAACATAAAAAATAAAACATAAAAATGTTCGTGTCTCTCATTTTGTCAAAGTGTTTTTGATGTCCTGTACCCATATATACATGTATATATATATATATATATATATATATATATATATATATATATATAGGTATGTAATATATGTATGTATATATGCATGAATTTATATATTATTTATATTATTATATGATCGAACTCCACGCATCCATTTGCAAGTATACATATATATTTAATGAACTTGTTAAACGTTCTTATATTTTCCCAAGATTTTCCCTTGTAGGCTGTTCTTAACATGTTCTTATTATCAAGCAGTGTATATGTATATTGTAATATTTTGTGATAACCAGTAGCTGGCACAACCAAGCTTTTGTGCCCAATATTTTGATGAACTTGTTAAACTTTTAGTATATTTTCCCAAATTTTCCCTTGTGGACTGTTCTTAACATGTTCTTGTTATCAAAGAATGTACATGTGTATTGTAGTATTTTGTGACAACCAGTTACTAACACAACCAATCTTTTATATGTTACTTTTGACAATCTTTTTCTAAAAAGTGAAACCGGCAAAGTAAATACACATCTTTTAAAATTGCATTTCAAACCTTCTTTCATATATAATTCCACTTGTGCGGTACCTTACAACTCCACTTTGTTATATATATATAAAAATATATATATATATGATTGTATATACGTATTATAATATTTATTATTAAGGGTTACTGAGACAGCGAGCTGCAGAGCCTTTTGAAATACTGGGAAAAGTGCTCGGCTGTATTTCGCCCGACTTTGAGTTCTAATTCTGTCGGAACTGACTTTCATTTTCATTTCACGGAATCGACAAAATAAGTACCAGTTGATGTAACCGACTTAACCCCCTCCTCTAAATCTGCTGGCCGTGTGCCACAATTTGAAACTAGTTCGGAGATATTTGTTTCCAAAACTGTTCTGGAAAACCAATATTATCGACGGCGTAATTGTTATTGTTTCCTAAAATTCATTCGAGTATTTCTTGTTCTCTGACACATTCCGAGTTCGAAACCAACCGAGGTTTTGTTTGCCTATTCTTCTTCCTGATGCATAGATTGAAGAACCAGTCAAGCACTATCATCAATCTAACCGACTTCCCATTAATATATGTGTTTGTGTGTGTGTCAATATATTTATATGTGTGTGTGCGCGTATACTAATGCATATCGCTGTAGTTTGGCTAATATTTACCCCACATTCATAAGTGTGGAGTCTCCGGTTGGGAATTTTAGTTCCAAGTTTCGCAAATATGATGAAACCGATGTTCTCTGTAAGGCAGTGACTTTCTCAAGACTGCAATAATATTTTTCAATAGTATTCTAAACTCATTACCTCAATAATATTGTAACTCTACAATTAACTTCTATGGAGCTTCCTAAATCTTGCAGTTGATAATATCAAGGACAGTTCGCGCTTATTGCACAACCTGGCTCCATATAATGTATATATTTGCATATGTGTATTTATGGTTGTGAATATGTATTTAAGTAGAGATAGATAGAGAGAAAAGGAAAGTGATTGGTTGTTTCTCTCACTAAATTTATAGGTCAATTGGTTGCTGTTTATATATTTCGGCGTATTCACTTATTCAAATATGGCCATGTTATCTGTTTGATGGCTAAAATGATTATCAACAGCGTAACACGACGTTCAATGAAATGGGGCGTGACTGTTCGTATCTCAGCATCTGGAATAGGTAGCAACCAAGGCTAAGACAGACCTAACCTTCAACTCTCTATGTCATTTAACACCTCTAACTATGTAACGCGGTTGGTTTAATTCCTCAATATAACGAGCGACGTTGAGCTGGCAGAATCGTTAGCACACCGGGGAACATGCTTAGTGGCATTTCGTCCCTTTTTAATTTCAGAGTTCAAATGTGGCCGGGTCGACTTTTCATTTTATCCTTTCGGGGTCGATAAACTAAGTACTAGTTGAGCACTGGGGTCTATGTAATCGAGTTACCCCAACCCCGAAATTTCCGGCGATGTGCCAAAATTTGGAACTAATATAATGACTGATTCTACTTTTTAAAATCCAGTTGATTGACTGAGTGGAATATTGATTTCTTTCTTGGTATGAGGCCTAAGATTTAAAGGAGAATTATTGCAGTTCTACTAAGAAACTATTGTTTGAAAAACATAGTTTACTTCATCAGAATGTATACTCAGAGTATCGTGGAAAATAACGTCTACACTAGAGTTATACTCTGGAAAGTCACACCAAGCGATGTAATGAGTCAAGTTGATTTTAGTTGCATAATCGCACATTTACATCATGTAGTAGTGAAAATAAAATTCTGGGAGTATTTGAAAAATAAATTGTAATGAAGAAATTCTGATAATGTAAATATGAAGAAACAACAATCGGTGTTTATTGGCAGTATGACCGTCACACATTTCAAAATATTTCAGCGTCAATAGATGGTTTCAAATCAAAATTTTTTCCAGACATTCAAAGAGGAGACATTTGTATTATATTTGTGTTGTATATAAAAATATCACTGAAACCGGACATAAAGATTGATTTATAAATATTCCGTCACTACAATAATCCGAGTTGCTCGCAAAATAGAACTCCCTTTTCATTGGAACTATTAAGGGATCTTCTTCGTTGTTTTCAGGACGTTTTAAAACTACCAGCCATCCTTTTTTTTTAGAAAATCGTAGAAGAAACATTGGACAAGCATATCTTGGATATATTCACCATGCTGGACCACTGAACCCAACACGTTTTTTTTCATTCTGTCTCTATTTATTTCCTTCTATCCTTTCTGTCGAAGAGCGTAGGCTTGAAACGTAAAAGACTTCCATTTCTCCAAATACATTTGCTTGTTGTTCATACACTTGTCTTCGTCTTTCTGTAAATGTGTTTACATTATGTTTGAAGGAGATGAGATTGTCGTGGCTGAAAATGTCTTTTCATTGTTCTGGTCTAATTTGGAGTTAAAGAGAAAAAATACGACTCATTGGATTAGAAGGTAAGTAGTTTAGTTTTACTTATATCTCTCTCCCCTCTCTCTCTCTCTTTCTGCCTCTTTTTCTTTTTGTTCCTCTCACTTTCGCTCTCTCTTTCTCTCCGTCCTTCTCACTTTCTCTCTCTCTCTCTCTCTCTCTCTTTGACCCTCTCACTTTCTCTTTGTCCCTCTCACTTTCTCTCTCTTACTTTCCATCCTTCTCATTTTCTCTCTCTTTCTGTCCCTCTCTATTCCCTCTCTCTCTCTCACACACACGTATATATAGTTATCTTTTACTTTTTACTTGTTTCAATCATTAGACTGCGGCCATGCTGGAGCAGTACCTACAAGAATTTTTAGACGAATTATTCGACCCTATTATGTGTTTCTTTTAAAACCTGGTACTTAAGTTATCGGTTAATTTTATCGAACCACTAAGTTACGGGGACATAAATGCATCAACGCCGGTTGTGAAACAGTAGGTATGGAACAGACTTAGAAACGAAGACACATCACACACACACACGAATACGCTCCTACATGCACACATACACACACATATATATATATATACACACACACACACGCACATGTATTTCAGGATTAAATAAAAAGGCACAAAGGAAAATTTAACACACCTATATATATAATTAAGGAAATGTGTACTAAATACACAGGCGAACAGAAAACACAGAAGATTTCCAACTGCTCATCAGTTATCGACCAGAGGGCTGAACGCAATTTCGGCCATTATCGATAATATTGCTTCCACTCTGGAGGCACCGGCAAGAAACTTGCCGGGAATATGTGTGTATACATATGTGTGTGTGTGTGTGTGTGTGTGTGTGTGTGTGTGTGTGTGTGTGTGTGTGTGTGCGCGTATGTGTGTGTGTATACATATATAATATCATATATTTATCAAATATATTAGTATTGGATTGCATTACCTTATGTTATCTCCACTGAAAGACGAGGACCTGAGCATGTTCTCTTCACCAAGGGATCATACGAGCTTGATGATGATACTCTGGCACACGGACTCAACATAGCTGAGCAGAGGTCTACAGTTTTTATACTCATACGCAGGAGTAGTTAAGTCAATTACAGTCGATCCCGTTGCACAACCGGTAGTTATGCTATCGACCCAGAAATAATAAAATGAAAAGTCTGCTTCAGCGGGATTTGACCTGAGAACGTAAAAACGGATGAAATACCGCTAAACCCGGTGTGCTAATGCTGCTGACAGTTCGCCGTCTTGTGTCAATAAATGTGTGTGTACTAATGTGTGTGTGTGTGCACGCGCATTCATACATAACCATATGTATTAACTTATTGATCTGTCCGCATATGTGGCCGTAATATATGCTTGTATCTATTGATGTATACATGTTTATACATGTATAGTACATACATATTTAGGTGTTTATTTTAATTTATGCAAATATCTATTAACCAAATATTGTACGCTAAAGACACATGTACAAACATACACATATACCCACATGTTTATAGGTATATGTAGATGTGGGCATATATGTGTATGTGTGCATGTGTGTATGTAGATGTAAATTAAGAGAGATGCAAAAGAGAAAAAAGGGTTGAAATAAGCTTTGAACCAGTGAAAGAGACAGAACGAAATGAGAAGAGAAAAGAGTGCTGAGTGGGCAGAAGGAATGAATACACAATTATAGAGTGTACAGCCCTCTGGTGAGGAGAGAGAATGAAGTTAGGGTGGAAAATGTAGCAAGACGGTATCAAGGATGAACTAATGAAATAAATAGGAGACATGATAGAGTTAATGAGAATGAGTGACCAAGCGAGAGAGTGAGGACAAGGTTTTGGGGAAAAGAGCAATGAATGTTATGTCTGTGTGTGTGTGTGTGTATGTGAAGAGGGAGAGAAAGACAGACAGATAGATAGAAACAGTGGCAGGCAGGGATAGAAACAGAATAAAATAACTGGTAAACATATTTAAAAATAGTGAGATAGAAAGAGTAAAGGGTGCAGAGTGGGAAATAGTCGGCCGTGTTAATATGGCTCGAAGGAAGAAATGAGAGCAGGAAGAAAATAGTATAAGAAGCAGAAGATAATTGAATTTTATTATAATTACGATCGTGTCAGGCTGATTGAAGGGAGCAGAGGTGTTTTCTGAGATGTTTATGTTATTTTTAAGCATTGCATAGAAAAAGAAGCTATTAGAGAGGAAGAAATGTGAAGTGAGAGTAGATATAATAATCACAATTTATCTCTGCCCTTCTTCCCCCCGTTAAAAAAACTATCAGAGTTGAATTGCTTTATCAATTGCTACTAAATCATTTAGATTCATAATTTCTTCCGTTTTATACACATATGCTTCTTCGTCCGGCGAACATCGACTTTTTTTGTCTGTTTTACTTCCTATTTTTTCTTAACGATCTGTACTGGGGGAAGATTCTGCGCCCATAGCCTTCCCAGACTCCCACAGGACCGGTGAGACTGATGCAGGTTATCTTTTTGGTGGACATTTGGAAGTTGGTGGCTGCAGGATAAACATGGGCAGGGAAGGGTTTCAGAGGACGGATGCTCCGAGTGAAGGCGAAGTGGTTAGTAAAAATTTGTAACGTGAACAAATTATGATAGATGAGAAAACAACAAGCGAAAGGATAAGGAGTAGCTGAGTAATGAGACGAGATCAGGCAATTCCGTGGAGCAGAGGCCAGTGTGGTAATGTTAGAGAAGTTGAACAGAGCATCAGACCATCAGATGCTGAGGTGGGTTAGTAAATGATAGCATGTCAGTAAGACGAGGGGCTTTCTTTTGGATGCGGGACGGGTTTGTAACAGCTGCAATGTCCGGTGTAGCAGTTGTATTTAAGTGTAGGTCTCACATTAGGTTTGTATTGAGCTAAAATTTGTTGGGGCTATAAAGTATTTCTGACTTTGAAAAGAAGGTCAGTCTTTGTTATGTTGAATATTTGAAAACGTCATGAGAAATCTCAAGTAACGATGAGGCCCAGCGTCTGTCACAACATTCCGGTTCTAGGGGTATGTTAATCAGGTTGAGGGAGGGTGGAGGTGTGCTTTTTTTTTCTTTTTAGATATGATTAGTGATTGCATTTTGCGATGTTAATGAGTTGCTATGTTCTTTGCAGAAAGTCTTCGAAGCCTCTGCTTATGAAGACAGTGTGGATCCGGCAGCTATATCGAACTATTAGGCTGTCTTGCTCACAGAACTTTCTCTGTCTTGTATTACATCCAATTCCAAGCTTTTCACATTGGCGGAATCACCTCCAAACATATCCCCTTACTCCACAAGGTTCACAGCCATTTATTTCTTTAAATTCCTCTCTTCCACTCATTTGTGTGTACGAAACGCACGAAACTTTGAATTCTCAAAGTCTAACAGGGTGACATATTTCAGTATCTCTATATAGAGAGATATTTTCAGCGGTTGATTTAGGGTTCATACACTGTGGAGTGGAGCAACACAGGACACACGAGTGAAATTGAATATTACAATGACAGTGATGCATTTGAGCATTTCTAAATCACTAACAGGCACCACACACACACACACACACACACACACACACACACACACACACATATGTTTGTATGTCATTTTTCAGTTTTATTTCAAGATTTCTTGCCAATAGAGAAACTGCTTGTTTCTAACCTAGATCCAAGGCTCATTCATTGGAATTTCAACATCAGTAACAGGGTTTTTTTGTTCGGTCGTATAGGAAGTAGGCTTATGTGCAGCACAAATAATTGAACACTAATAAACAAACCATCTGCAGATCGCTCACCAAGAAGTTGCAGAATCGTGTTTCCTTGGCCGAGAGACTACCATTAATACATTATATGTATGTAAGAATATATGTATGTACGTACGTACGGACGTACGGACGTACGTAGATACATACATAACACAAACACACACACACACACACATACATATTTACATACATCTATAAATACATGCACACACACGTTATAAGTTTCAGGGAATGCGAACACAGTTCATTTTCAATTCAACACTGTAGTTATTGAATGAAATATTTCAGTTCGAATACTTTAGCATTAAAGTTAAGTATTGTCAAAGTTTGTCATTGCTTTGCAGAATAAGAACGCTTAAAACATGTCCCTATTCTGCATATTTGCAATGTCTTTATGTTGGTCGCTGAATATTTGCAAACAACTGCAAACACATTAAATTTATTTATATGGTTTCATTAAAATAATCGCCACTTATATTAATAACCCGATCAATGCATGGTTTTTGTTGACTCCATCAGATAATCTCCATATACTTTCTCTGCTTCCTATGTGTTCCTCTATCAATTAGCTATAATATCTTACTTTTGTGCAATGTCATCCCTCTGTCCACGTTAAAAATCAAACGGAATAAACGACCGCAAAGTTGAAAATAAATCCATATCGTGTTACACTGAGCTGATTTTTTTTAAAGCCAAAACTCTAAACAACGTACATTAGAACACAAAATAAAGTAATTTAATCACTGACAGAATCTCTCAGAGGTGTGTATCACCAGTCGATGTTGTCAACTCAATAATGACACCGCTACTTATGAAAGAACATTAGATTTCAGAATATGCTTTTACATATTGTTACGAAATACTCTGTAATCGAGTAGAGGGGAAGATTTTATGCATATTTTTATTAGATATACATAGCTTCTCTCTGTGAGTTTCTGGTACGTGGGTGTATTTTCAAAAGCGATGCGATGTGTAAATTGCATTAGTATGTAAATTTATGGCTTCATGTTTGCAGTTGTCCAAGACTGTCTAAAGAATATATATGGAATATCTGCGTCGATACTGAATCACAGTTTACAAACTATTCTCTCATGAAGTCATATATTCTCTAACTCACTACATGCTTCTAATTCCTGCACGGCTAAGCTGCCAGTTTACCATTAGTAACTTTATATGAGATTTTTATTTAAATTATCTAAAGATCTGGAATAAAATATTGGGACCCAAAATAGTATTTACGGATCTCATTTTGATATTTCGTAGGTGAGGACATAATGGGAGTGGAATATATTTTTAGTAAGATGTTATTGTTGCGTGAAACCAGGTTAATCTTCACGTAGCATACCTTTGGTCAAACGAATGCCAGCCATAATCTTAGGGGTGATCTGGATATTACCCAGCATACTTTACTTTTATAAACGGTACGGTACAATGTAAAGGAGATTCAATATTATTTATACCAGACTAAGCGAACAGTTAAATGTGTTGGCATACCACACTTTGGTGCCAGTTGCGCTTTCAGATTTTTGTCATTTACAGTTAACATCAATCACGAAGTGGATAATTTAGAGATTATGTTAGTCTTTCAAATGTAAATTCACCTGGCTACGTTGGTTCAGCGCTATCATATTTCTGCTACAGACATTTCCAACTAGAATTTTACCGGTTCCATTCCATAATCGAAGAGGTTTAGTATACTAATTCACAGCGTACAAAAGATACTACAAATATACTTCATTGATATATTTTGGAAGATAATTCAACATACCTTCTCTTTCAAAACTTTGCATCCGAGAAATGGTTCCTATAAAATGTTCTAAAAATTATGCAGATGACCGGTTTTGCATTTTAGAACAAAACACCAACGAATATCTTTACAGATTATGTGCATGCTTAATTTGTGATTTTATTTTTGTAAATTTTCTATAAAACGTAAAACATAAAAGTGAGTAAATGTAAAATTCATTGTACAATTATTCATTGTGAGCCAATTTGTTATGGTACAGGTGTATCAATGTTGGGTGTTTGTTCCATTATTTTCTGCTGGTTGAAGTCTTTTAAGGATATCTTTGCAGAATTCCCAATTTACATCTTGTTTATTTTTTTTTAAAGATAACTTTTGGAAGTATGTATATTTAATATATCAAATGTAAAGGGTGGATTTTGCAGGGACGGGATCAAATTTTTAGGCATCAGTTTTTGGTATAAGTTTAAATGCCTAAGATAGAATCATTTAACATTCAAATTTAATTCAAATGAGAAAATTCAGTGAGAATATTATTTATATATTTAAAACATTAATATGACAATTTATGTTTATTAAAAAACGTATTTCACTTGTCGATTTCAAAATACGATTTATTTTTTGTTCGACCAAAAATTCTTTACAATATTTATTTTGGTAAGAAACAATTAAAATTAATCAATAGAAATAATTATTAATTAAAATAATTAATACGACTAGTTATAACCAAATTTAGGACTGGATTATATTCCAAAAAATTAATCAAATATATTAAAATGTTATAAATAAATGAAATTAGGTATTGAAAAAAACTTTATCGCTGACAAATTTACCATAAAGAAAAAATATTCCACGTCTATTTAAATAATTTTATATACGATTCGTTGCAATAACACATCAATAAAATTTTTTTTTAAACTTGAAAAACTTTTTTTAGAAATATATACTTTATAAAACTTATTTCTGACTTTGGTCATTTTTGTATATGGCTTTGTTCTTCAGCTAACTTTTGATAATTTTCCTCCCGTTTATCATGTCTGTCGGCAGTGAGCGAAGCAAATACTGGATAAGAGAGACACCAAGCGTCATTGCAAGATTCTGTATGACATCCAGGGCATTAACAACGTAGCCAGCTGATACTTGTTTATTAAGGGTAGCATTAGACGCAATCCCGAACTGCTGCGCTCAACATATGTTCTCAAACTAGACGATTCAAATTTTTGAGGTTCATCAGAATACATTTCAAACCAATTATCTCTAGTGGCAATAAACCCACTTATTTTTGTAAGAAAAACAAGAATCGTAAATCTCACATAACATTTAGTTATCATTCTTTTATCTCTCCCAGCCACCAACTATATCCCCAATGCAGTATTTACAGTGTTCGACGGTCAAATTGTCGCCATTTTATAGTTTTTTTTATTTCGCGCATCCGCATCTATTGTTTTTGGTTTTGTCGACTACACAGTATAAGAAGGTCAGTTGGGCACTGTCTGTGAGAAAAATAGCACCATGAAGCAATTTTGCCTGCCAGAAATTTTGAAACGATATGCTGTACTGCTTGGCATTTGCGCCAGAAGTTCCAATGGGAACATTTCAGAGTATTTGGGTGTCAATCTGAGGAGAGTGCAATCTGAGGACATGTACGAGAGTGATAAAAATCAAACATCCAGTCAACATCATGGTGTTTGGAGTGATCACTAGGGATGGCGACGTTATACTTCCATGCATCTTCCCACACAGCTTCAGACTCAACACAGAGGCCTACATCAAGTTATTGAATGAAGTACTGCTGCCCTGGGTCAATGAGGTAGCTACTGGAAAAATTGGTCGGCAACAGAACTCTGCACTGTGCAATACCAGCAGGAGAACCCAGTTATAGCTGTCAGACAATTTCTGCGACCACATCACCCTTATCATCTGACCACCTAACTCCCCAGACTGCAACCCCCTTGATTATTATGTGTGGGGTGCAGTTGGGCGAGAGACCAACAAGGACTCTTTGTAACACCAAAGATAAACTGAAGGCAAGGATTATGGCTGCATTCACCAACTTAAACAAGGAGACCGTCCAGAAGAGTTGCACGAGATTCAGTAGTCATCTGGAGGTTGTTGCTGAAGCCAATGGTGATTTTATTGAATAAATTTACACTTTAGTATTTCAAGATATTTTTATGTAATTTTGGTAAATCTGTCTGTTATTTTCATTTTTGCGTAATTTAGACGAGTTTATTCACCGCACCCTGTATATATTTCCTTATTTCTGAGCTAAGGTGATATTATTTCCTATTCGATTCCTACTAGGCAATCTAAAGTGCAACCTAATCACTCTTTTCCAATTAAATCAGCACGTATATATACGACTAAACGTCAGCCATAGTTTGAAAAATATGAGGAACGTAACTGAAAATTTTCAACTTTTGAAGACGGCCTTCATTTCCATCATTTTCCTATCATCCACCGTATATCATTTCATGTGGAGTAAATATAGAATATTCCATATAGAATTTTCTTCGTATCGCAGGTATATTTTACATTACAATGCTATGTTCCCAAAATCAATGTTTAGATTTTGAAACTAAAAACAACTTCAGCTTCAATATTCTAAAGCTGTAAAATTTCTGCGTGTTTCTTAGAAGGGAATAAATGTGCCTTTAATCAGAAACCAAACTTTAATTGTTTTTTCTTAGATTAATACATTACCGGAAGATCAATAATGAGTCTACCCCTACTCTTAATAATATCTATGTATGAAATTATGAGATCATAACAATATCACAAACAATAACTAGTTACGGAACCATAAAATTATAACACAATTATTAAATACAAAATTATGAATATTTTATAAAATCTAAACATTGATTTTGTGAACATAGCATTATTATCATGAAGATTTCGGTGCATTTTCTTATGTTTTAATATAATGAAAGAGAGAGAGAGAGAGAGAGAGAAAGAGAGTGAGAGAGAGAGAGAGAGAAAGAGAGAGAGAGAGAGTCAGACAGAGACAGAGAGGCAGACAGACAGAGAGACAGACAGAGAAAGAGAGAGAAAACAGATAGGGAAAGAAAAATAGGAAGAGAAAGAAATGACGTGATATGAAGGAACGGAGGAAATATAGATATATTTGCAAAAATGCCCTCACACACAATACTACTGATGATGACGTTGAAAGATAGAAGAAACTATCTCCAATCAAATGCGATTAGAAATAGTGACAGAACCTTATTTTACTCTCCATCTATCTTTGGGTTTGCTGTCACAGTTTGTCAAATAAATGTAAGCAAAACTCCAGTAAAAATATAAAAGAAACTGAAAATCAAAAGTCAAAACAAGAGAAAAAAAAGAAAATCAGTGTTGTGATTTTAGTTTTGATCACGTGATTTTGATTGTCTCGTTTGCTGTCATTTGCCTGCAGTGCGGCTGCGCGGTGTCCTGTTCTGTTTCCGGCACGACGTGTTCAGTGTTGGTTTTTAGATAGTCGAGACTGTAGCAAATCGCTGCATAAAACTATTATTGCGTTGAAGTTTGGGTTTGCTTACAATTTAGCAATCTTTGTTTGTATTGTAGATTGCTGTATTTTTAGTCGATTCAAACTTTTCAAACAATAACTAGTTACGGAACCATAAATTATTATTGTAGTCGTTATTAGATATTGAAACTATCGAAATACAATATGGCCGGCTTTTTAATCTGGTTCGACCCTTTATAAGGTGATTACTGTCTGAACACCAATCGCATATTCGATTATTTTAATTTCTGCTTGTTATAAACCCAAACTGGAATATCTAAGTTTGAAAAGTTTGAATCGACTAAAAATACAGCAATCTACAATACAAACAAAGATTGCTAAATTGTAAGCAAACCAAACTTCAACGCAATAATAGTTTTATGCAGCGATTTGCTACAGTCTCGACTATCTAAAAACCAACACTGAACACGTCGTGCCGGAAACAGAACAGGACACCGCGCAGCCGCACTGCAGGCAAATGACAGCAAACGAGACAATCAAAATCACGTGATCAAAACTAAAATCACAACACTGATTTTCTTTTTTTTTTTCTCTTGTTTTGACTTTTGATTTTCAGTTTCTTTTATATTTTTACTGGAGTTTTGCTTACATTTATTTGACAAACTGTGACAGCAAACCCAAAGATAGATGGAGAGTAAAATAAGGTTCTGTCACTATTTCTAATCGCATTTGATTGGAGATAGTTTCTTCTATCTTATAACTAGTTACGGAAACTCATAATTTCATACATAGATATTATTAAGAGTAGGGGTAGACTCATTATTGATCTTCCGGTAATGTATTAATCTAAGAAAAAACAATTAAAGTTTGGTTTCTGATTAAAGGCACATTTATTCCCTTCTAAGAAACACGCAGAAATTTTACAGCTTTAGAATATTGAAGCTGAAGTTGTTTTTAGTTTCAAAATCTAAACATTGAGAGAGAGAGAGAGAGAGAGAGAGAAAGAGAGTGAGAGAGAGAGAGAGAGAAAGAGAGAGAGAGAGAGTCAGACAGAGACAGAGAGGCAGACAGACAGAGAGACAGACAGAGAAAGAGAGAGAAAACAGATAGGGAAAGAAAAATAGGAAGAGAAAGAAATGACGTGATATGAAGGAACGGAGGAAATATAGATATATTTGCAAAAATGCCCTCACACACAATACTACTGATGATGACGTTGAAAGATAGAAGAAACTATCTCCAATCAAATGCGATTAGAAATAGTGACAGAACCTTATTTTACTCTCCATCTATCTTTGGGTTTGCTGTCACAGTTTGTCAAATAAATGTAAGCAAAACTCCAGTAAAAATATAAAAGAAACTGAAAATCAAAAGTCAAAACAAGAGAAAAAAAAGAAAATCAGTGTTGTGATTTTAGTTTTGATCACGTGATTTTGATTGTCTCGTTTGCTGTCATTTGCCTGCAGTGCGGCTGCGCGGTGTCCTGTTCTGTTTCCGGCACGACGTGTTCAGTGTTGGTTTTTAGATAGTCGAGACTGTAGCAAATCGCTGCATAAAACTATTATTGCGTTGAAGTTTGGGTTTGCTTACAATTTAGCAATCTTTGTTTGTATTGTAGATTGCTGTATTTTTAGTCGATTCAAACTTTTCAAACTTAGATATTCCAGTTTGGGTTTATAACAAGCAGAAATTAAAATAATCGAATATGCGATTGGTGTTCAGACAGTAATCACCTTATAAAGGGTCGAACCAGATTAAAAAGCCGGCCATATTGTATTTCGATAGTTTCAATATCTAATAACGACTACAATAATAAGTGATGAAAATACTTAGAGACTGAACGAATCAAACAGACACTGATCAAATAGATAAGAATGTTGAGTTATCTACAGCTTAGAGGACAGAATGTGAAATGTCGTCTCTACCTGTATAATGGTCCAAATTATTCCAGGACACATTTGCGTCTTACCAGTAACACACAGCTAAATCTTAGCAACGAGGTATTTGCTTATATCTATTCTTCAATAGATGTACGCTGTGCTCAATAAGGCACAGCGCACATCTTAACAAAAATACCTATCTAAAGTCCTTGTTGTGACCTGACGGATGACTAAAGACTCCGGTGCATTTTTGCCTACACTGTGTTACGAAGGAATAAATGCCATCATCTGGTTACTACAGAAATTATTATTATTATTTTTTTTTTCTTCTTCTTTCAAATTTGCTTCCATTTCTTGCCGAGCGTCTTCCCGACTCCCTCCTAGGGCAAAGAAAATCATATATTATTATTATTATTATTATTATTATTATTATTATTATTATTATTATTATTATTGTTATTATTGAATGAGAGAGCAGCTCATGCCATCAAAGTGACACTGGGGTAAAATATACGAAGCCCAATATACCCATCATGACTACCCGTCTGATAAGGGCACACCAGGCACATGCATCACAACCATATGTGCGCGACATGGTGATCTCATATCAAGATAAACTGCACATGACCTTGCAGGTGGGGCCCACTTAGAATTTTCTTCAGGTTGAGTAGCCCATCCCGCTCAAACGGTCCCTGAATAAGGGTTGTTTAAGGATGTTGAAAAAACCACCCATGTCTCCAGAGGTGAATTATTCAAACCCCAAAGAATCCCTATCAACACATGGCTATGATGCTTCCCCACTACTTCTGCTCGTGATCAGAGATGCACATATCGTCAGCCACTAACCAACTGGTTAAGGTCAAACAACTGACAAGCAAATCTGTGGTATTGAGCAGAATATTTGCTGTAGCCCATCTTTTATACCAAGACAGAACAATGTACATGATAACACTTCCAATCAGTTAAGATCAGAAGCCATGAGAGCCACTGCCTGGTACTGCATCAGGGCTTATATTATTGTTATTATTATTATTATTATTATTATCATTATCATTATTATCATCATTATCATTATTATCATCATTATCATTATCATTATTATTATTATTATCATTATTATTATTATTATTATCATTATTATCATCATTATTATTATTATTATTATTATTATTATTATTATTATTATTATTATTATTATTATCTCAACTAACACTACAGAGTTCCTGAAGTTGATCCAACGGAAATATAACCCGACTGTGGATGACACCAGGTGGACCCAATCTACTCAACACTTCAACACACTATTCGACATATACACATTAGTCCAAAATATTATATATATATATATATATATATTATATATATATATATGCATATGGATACCAAATATATGTGTACCATCATCTTGTAATTGACGGTATATTGTCAAGAAGAACAGAAGCAAATACCACTCAGTTAAGATCCATGTGTGTGCTCGGCGAAAGGCCGTGTGTGAATGAGTAGAAACAATTTCGTTTTTGCTAAATTTAAAAGATCCAACTCTCAACAAACTCATTTAAACATGTTTTTAAATATGCAGAATGTGTAGCACGTTTTCAGATATGTTTGCGTATATTTTGTTTGCGTAATGCAAGTACATGTCTCACTTGGGTTTTTCCTGTTTCTCGTATATGAGGGAATTCTCACAATGCTTTTACTCGTAAAGTTAATTTCGTGACTTCAGTAAATACTATTTGTTTCTTTATTACCAACAAGGGGATAAACACAGAGGGGACAAACAAGGACAGACAAACGGATTAAGTCGATTAAGTGCATAACTGGTACTTAATTTATCGACCACGAATGGATGAAAGGCAAAATCGACCTCGGTGGAATTTGAACTCAGAACGTAGCAACGGGTGAAATACCTACTTCTTTACTACCCAGAAGGGGCTAAACACAGAGGTGACAAACAAGGACAGACAAACGGATTAAGTCGATTACATCGACCCCAGTGCGTAACAGGTACTTAATTTATCGACCCCGAATGGATGAAAGGCAAAATCGACCTCGGCGGAATTTGAACTCAGAACGTAGCGGCAGACAAAATACCGCTAAGCATTTCGCCCATCGTGCTAACGTCTCTGCCAGCTCGCCGCCTTCTTCAGTAAATACTATCGTTGTTTTAGCTTATATATTTTCTCGTAATTCTATATTGATATGCAACATATTGAGCGGAAGTAATTCTAACAAGAATGCGTATTGTTCGGTTTAGAGTTGTAGCGTAGACAAAATTTTAATATGAAAGGCTGTTGGCTCTGTCTCAAAAAGTGATCACGCAAAATAAAGCTGGCCATGTGTGAGATGAACATGGATTTGTCAGTTCAACTTCTCCAAGCCTGAGGGACTCTGCGTAAAGCTTGATAATGGTCATAGGAAATAGGCATTGTCACTGGAACCCGAAGGCGTTGTTACAGAAATGACATATCTGATGGGCCGAAGTAAATGCTTGGAATTTAAACATTTTCTCACTTGGCACACTGACGTCATAATAACGCGTTAGATCACATAGAATATAACATTTGTGGCAGGTAATCTTGTACTGTTACAGATTTTTGGTGCATCCAAATTCTTAGCAAGTTTATAGGTGCACCAAAGTTTATTAGAATATTATGAAGTTGGACAGCAGCAGTGAGCTGCAGAGATTTGTTAGACAATGTTGGATATTTATCAGCATCGTTAACGTTAACTAGTGTGAATAGGAATGGTATTTGGTAAATGAGGATGCCATTCAGGATCCACGATGGCACGTTTACTAAAAAAATACTCTTCTTCTTTATAATTCAGGAAGAGTTTAAGATAAACGTCGGATATATTTTCTTGAGACGCGTCCCATTTCTTTCTTTCCTTTTAACTTTTTTTTTTTTTTCTTTGATATTTCTACAATTCCATTCCCAGTGTCACCTGGTTATGTTCCCTCTTCTGTTGCATTTGATATAACACTTCTCTTCTGTCATGGCATTCTGATGGTTATGCAAATGTTACTGACGACTGAATGATAAACAGGCACAGACGTGATACCAAAGAGATTTCTCATTTTGCCTGGAGACTGCAAAATTTTCATCCTCTTTCAAGTATTCATTCCCTTTTTTTTTATTTCTGCATTATATTCCAAGAAACACCTATTATGGAAAGCTTCAAAGTTTTTTATGCAGACATAGCAAGCAAATGTATCAGGATACAAGAATAAGGTTACGCTAAGAATATTGTCAAATATAGAAAGATGACGTTTCTGTGTGACACACTGACGCCTACACTAAACTAACGCCGTATTATGACATTCGGACTCTCCCTACAGTTTGTTTGTCGGTTCATCTCCGTTTCACAGTTCGAAAGCGGCGAGATTGTCTTAAATGCATCGGTGTCGTTTACCTTTAAACCTCCTTGCAAAAGTCGGTCGACAATGATTCACAAACATCAACGGTTATGTATATAAATATATATACACTAACACATAATCACACACACACACACACACACACACACACATATATATATATATATATATATATATATTATGTATGTATGTATATATTTAATGTGCATGTATGTACATACATATATATTGATATATAAATACATATATGTGTATGTCTATAGATATATATGCGCGTGTGTGCTTGTGTGTATATGTATGTATGTATACGTATGTAAAATCACTTACGTCACGCTTTTAATGTTTTGAGATTGCTATTTTAAGAGTATATACATTCACAACATACCAATGTGTAGACACGTATATATAAGCGTGTCAGTGAGTATATATTTCTTTTATATGCAGATGCACATCTGTTTATGTTCCTCCGCATATTTTTGGAGGGTTTAAATTTTATGTTCGCATAAATTATGCATAAATTATGTCTGTAAAAACACTTCTAAATGTTGATTCGAATATAAAGAGAACAGACAAAAATATGCCATCACCGTAATCATTGAACTTAAATTATGCATATTCACTGAAGAGAGATGAAGAAATGGTATGCGTTAATACTAGTTATCGTTGAGTGTACGTATGTGTGTGTGTGTGTGTATGTTCTTTTGATCCGTGCCTATATTTACCAAAATTTTCAGACCTCTATAAACATAATGTGATATTTAAAGAGATTTATGTTCATCTTTAATGAAAGAAATCCACTCTATCAATTCCTTTGGCGAAGAAATAACAAAAGTCAACAACTATGAAAATAGCCTTATAATGTAAAGCGAAATCTATCGAAGAATATGTAACTGAATCGTATTTCGATTAAGTGTTATGATGATAGGTATATACCTAATACACCTACCTGTTGCATGTCCTGTGGATCTGCTAACATTTCAAAAACAGGTGAGGATTTTGAATGTTCGAGAAAAAAATGAGTCGCGTAACTGTTATTTCACGTGATATTTCTAAACAGAAATGTAGAATAATAGTTGGAAAAAGAAATGTTAGGAAAAAGAAATGTTAACTTATCTGTATGGTAATTTTCTCTCCGCTAATTAAACATGGCTACCAAAAATTTTACAGTTCCAGTCTTCAAATTAGCTTTTTCCTCTCTGGTTTGAGAAGCCTAATTTCTGAAGATTGGTATTTAGGCAGAGTGTTACTTATCTCAGGGACCCAATAATTACAGGTATAAATCTGAACTTGTAATCTGGCTAGAGTAACTGCAGATTTCTCAATAGTTTAGCATATGTGTTCTTTTTTTCGCTGATCTTCAGCTTTATGTTAACATCCGCTGGGCAGCTAAATTCCACAACTGTACACAGTTTCTTTTCTCTATCCCAAATCATTTTATCAGGTCTGTTGTGCTTACATTTTATTGAGGTCTTCACTGGGACATTCCACTGTATTCCTTTTTTATCATGAGTAGTTATCGCTTCTTACGGGTCTTATATACTGTTGGGTCTTATTTCTTTGTCCTCGGGGTTATCCTTCCGGCGGATCTCGATATAAAATGTCCTAGCTACAATATCATGTCTCATCGGTAGATAATACCGTGATAGCATTTTTGGACAACTGCTTCTGATGTGGGTGATATCTTCGGTACTAACTCCCAGAAGTCTGCATTGGTTATCACATTTTTCTGCTTTTTCTGTATATATATGCATGTAAGTATGTATGTACGTATGTATGTACGTATCCATGTATGTGTTTATGTATAAACATACTTTTCTATACATCTATACATATGGGTGTATATATGTAGAATATTATATATATATATATATATATATATATATATATATATTATATTTATATACACACATACACACACATACATACTTACATTCACACAAACACACACACAAACACACATGACTGAATAAGCGAGCAAAACAGTTTGTTCGAGCTTAAACGAGACGCAGAATCTCAGCAGAAACTTAACCATATTTGAAAGACCTCTCTATTAGCTATCAAAAAGAAATATGTTTTGGGTGAGTATTGCCGAAAGAGTAACAGTATCTCCAGTGGTCAATTTCAACAGGGACAGAAGTATCCGAAAAGACGGAGTCACAGCTTCTTTAAACCATTAACAAACATCGGCAATGAGGCGCATCTTCATGGAACAAAGCGGCACCAACAACACACGCCTTAGTAATATGCTAAAATGTCCTCAAAACACGTTCATGTGTGCCTCAGCAAACTTCATAGAAACTCTGCCGAGTACGAGCAGCTGTCATATTGCTCATGTATTCGATTATATATATGTGTGTGTGTGTGTGTGTGTGTGTGTGTGTGTGTGTGTGTGTATGATTTGTGGTAAGAAGCTTGCTGGTTCCGGGTTCAGTCCCACTGCGTGGCACCTTGCTGTGGCCTGACCAACTATACTCCTCTTATTTATATTATTTAGATTTGATGGATATTTGTCCTCATCTAGTTTGTTGTTAACAAATTGTTTCGGCTGATATACCCCCCAGCCTTCATCGGGTGTCTTGGGGCAATTTCGAACCTGGTTTCTCATTCCTAAGATATTTTTCGATGTTAATATTATTATTATTCAGGTTAAGGAAAGATAGG
>NC_043004.1:2536940-2561940 GCF_006345805.1 Octopus sinensis
CTGAAAACAATTATAAACATCTTTCATCGATTTTTGCTGCTGATTTGGTTCTCGTCAGAAGTGTCCTCATCAATTTGACCAGACCCAGAGTAACAGCTAGTCTATCTATATAATCAACAAATCCAAGAGTAACAACGAGAGAGCCGGAGAAACTAATTTGCATAACGTGTTAACACTTTCTTTAATATCATGAGTCTGTCAACGGAGATCTCAGTCCATACAGTATCAAAGTATGATACTATATATGTCAAGTCAGAGAGATTCAGACAGACAGACAGAAAGACAGACAGAGAACGAAAGAGAGGCGGGGAACAGAGAGAAAGAGAAAGAGACAAACAGACAGACAAAATACAGCTAGCAGAAAGAAAAATAGAAAAGAGAACGAGATTACATAGCTTCCGGGTATAGTTATCAACCATTTCAATGAGAATTTCAATACAAATTACCTATATTTATTAATCTATAGTTAATGATGTCAGGTTAGAAGGCAAATTAAGAGAGAGGGTCACTCCCCAACTAATTTCGGCCTCTAGATGTGCAGTCTGTTCGGAGTTACTTATCGGCTACAGTTACAATATCTTCAACTCCTCCCGAGCAAGCTGGTACTATCTGACCAGTTATACTAATTTCTTGTACTTTTAACCTCATCTCTAATTCTTCACGAACCTCTCTTCCCATTTCATTTACCTCCAAATATCGGTCTTTTGGAATTGTCTTCGCACCCAGTGTCTTACAGGTTTTGAATTTTTTTAAATGAGCATTTAGCCTCATTAGTCATACGAGTTTTGGAGGACTTACAAAAGCCATAAACCCAGCCCGCAGTCATTTGAATATACTTTATAATAGAGCAACCACGTAGTTTGTAAGACATGAACAAATACAGACATTCACAAACGCGCGCGCGAGAGTGTATATGTACTTTTGTGCGTAGAATGTGTGTGTGTGTGTGTGTGTGTGTGTGTATGGGTGTGTGTGTGTGTGCGTGTGTGTATGTGAATAACAGAGTTAATTTTTCGAATCTTGAGTAGCATTTCAGTAAACCCAGAATAGAGTAATATCTTAGAATTATTAACCAATAAGAAAGCCGCTACATAGCTGCGCGGTCCACAAGAAATAGCAACCTAATTCACTACAATCACAACTTTCTACCTTGAAAAAGGAAAACAAAATAAGAAAGAAACGTTAACATGATGCTGACCTAGATGTATCGCATAGAAGTGTGATGAAATCAGTTACAACATCTGGCATTTTGTTGCTTTTAGTTAAGTCTAAACCTTAGACCACTTTGACAATAACTCCTCTCAACAGTTCGAGAATCTCTGAAAAAAAATAGTCAGTGGTGAAACTTACTCAGGCTTGTCTTTAATTCCTTCTTCACTAATGACTGATCCCCTCCCCCTCACAGCCACGTGATGAGCCAAAGGATTCGATTGATTACTTTTGGGTACCATCAGAAAAGAAATATCGCCAAATGGTACCAAGGTGTATTTCAACCAAATACACTGTGTCACACAACTAAAAGTGGGACAACCAACAAGAAATGACCTCAACAACGCCCTCTATTCACCTCTGTACCGAATTACTATAAGTTTCTTTACGCTCAGACGATTTCAATTTCATCTTCCTGTCACTGGTTACAGAATAATAAAATACACAATAATATCCACTAGTGCGTTATTGTATATTTTATCCATAAAATTCAATACGACATTTTATTCTCTAGTAAAGTGATGCACAAAGATGTTTCCATTCAAGATTTTTAAAAAAAGCACAGCTCTTGAATGCATTTTTTACTCTTTACTCTCTTTTACTCTTTTACTTGTTTCTGTCGTTTGACTGTGGCCATGCTGGAGCACCTTCTTTAGTCTAGCAAATCGACCACAGGACTTATTCTTTGTAAGCTTAGTACTTATTCTATCGATCTCTTTCGCCGAACCGCAAAGTTACGAGGACGTAAACATACCAGCACCGGTTGTCAAGCGATGTTGGGGGATCAAACACAGACACACAAACATACACACACGCACACACACCACACACACACACACACACACACACACACACATATATATATATATATATATATACATACATATATACGATGGGCTTCTTTCAGTTTCCATCTACCAAATTCACTCACAAGGCTTTGGTCGGCCCGAGGCTATAGTAGAAGACACTTGTCCAAGGTGCCACGCAGTGGAACTGAACCCGGAACCATGTGGTTGGTTAGCAATTTACTTACCACACAGCCACTCCTACACTGATAAAAAAAATTGCTAGGGTAAAAAGGGTAAAGACCCCCTTCGGGAATGAAATACCATGGGATTGTACCTATCTATAAAGTTCCCCTCCAAGGCACAAGTCTAGGCAAGGTTGTTTAAGGAAGACCAGCAGTCACCCATGCATACCAGACTCCCCATCTCCACGCCACTGATTTTATCCAAGGGAAAGGGAAAGGCCAATACGACTTAGCACCAGGAACATCGCAATTCATTTTTGCAGCTGAGTGTAGTGGAGCAACAGAAAGTATAGTGTCTTGTTCAAGAACACAACTCACAGCCCGGTCCGGAAATCGAACTCACTATTTCATGATTGTGAGCCCGGCTCACTAACCACTTGGTCATGTGCCTTCACAATTTTTTGTATTGTTTACATATATACACACGCGCGCGCACACACAAATATTACTGATAGCATAATAATTTATAAACTTTTGAAAGAACGTACAATTATTCTTATTTGGAATTTAACCTCGAAGCAAATAGAAAGCTATAAGCAACAGCAGAGAAATATTGGTACATGGGTAGAACGCTTGATATGTCTGCAAGAGATGTAGGTTCCAGTCCCACCGACAGCCTCCGTCTTTTTCGATCCAAAGGGAATTTTTCAATCAAATAGTTAAATGTTGTTATTTGAAGCTTTATATGTATTTCGAGATCCTGTTCCGAAATGAGATATACCACATTCTCTCGAAAGTCCATACACTCATATGCAAACAATATACAATTCCCGCTGACAAGAGAAAAGTTTCAAGAATGGAGAAAGTAATTCGAAGATTTGCCGTGACGTGAGTTCAAATCCCACGATAGCATTTGGCAACTATCCAAAAGAATTTTTCAACATGCTATTACTTTTTACATTATTTGTACATATATTTCTATGGAATTTAGAGCAACACCGAAAGTTACGGCTTTATTTCTAGCTTTATATGTGCTTCGAGATCCAATTCCAAGATATATTGTAGATGTATATATATTCACCTTTTTCATTCCTTCGATCACAGGGCTGCGGCATTACCATGGCAATATTGCGTATGCACGTATTTTTTGTTCGGTGTCTATATGCATGCATCTATTCTACATACATATACATATATATATGTGTATATATATATAATATATATGCACACACACTTTCCTCTATACAAAAGTAAGTTCATATATATATATATATATATATATATATGTGTGTGCCTTTGTGCATATACATATACACACTGTTAGCTAAATATATTTCCTACTTCAAATTTCATACGCCATTCAGTAAATATTGAAAACCGTCTTTCAATGTTCTGTTCTGTATATAAGAAGCACAGAATCGGGAAATATGCCCTGACAATTCAATAGACAAAACGGTAATGTCTTGCAGAATTTTTCATTTTCTTAAGGAAGCCGAGTAAGATTGAAGGAAAACACTTGCTCCACTGAAAGCATTAGAAAATGTGCTTCTTGCTTAATCTCAGTTGAAAACGGATCATTTAGATAACTTAATTCAATTGTTTATATTCATTGATAACGGTTTGTTTTATTTTCATATTTGTGTTGTAATTCTATCACATATTTTTAATGTGTAGGAACAATTTCATCAATAGAACGCTTGTTATTACTTTTTCTTTCCTTTTTTTATTGCTATTTTTTCTTATTTTTCTTAACACAAGCATTGATCATAATATGGAGGAACTTAAAACTACTGACAGGAGGGGAAAAAAAGAGCAATATCTAAGGCAAAAACAAACAAGAATTTTAACGAGGGTCAGATAAGAATTCGCATTCTATGAATGCAAATACATACACACATTCATATATATCTGTGTGCCTCTGTGTGTGCGTGTATATACGAATTTACATGTACATATATATATATATATATATATATATATATATATATATATATATAGTTAGATAGATATTATATATATATTGCTTAGATAAATATGTTACTGTATGTGTATATATATATATATATATACGCATATGTGCGCGTGTGCATACACACCACACACAGACATGTATATATACACATACGTAAATATGTATATGTATAGATACATATATATATATATACACATGTAAATACGTATATGTATAGATGTGTGTTTATATACGCCACCTATATATACATATAGATATATATATACATACACGTAAAAATGTGTATCATAGATGTGTATATATACATGTATATAAATATATATATATATTATATATAATATATATATATATATATATATATATATATATAGTATATATATACTTATATATAGATACATATATATATGTATATATATTCATATATACACACACACACATATATATATATATATATATATATATATATTATATATATATATATATATATATATATATATATGAACATATAAATATATTAAAACAACGGAATCTATGCAACGAAAAGAATATCCGAGTATATTAAAAGACAACATTCTCAGCTATTTTGGGCAACTTTATGAACCATTTTCCAAGTAAGAATATAGAACGTTGTGTTCTTGTGTGTTTTCCGTTTTATTTTTCTGAAATTTTCTTTCTATTCTTTTTTTATTTTTGCAGGCTTGGAGATTTGGAAGAATTAGTGGTGATGGGTAATTGTGTTATTGGTAGTTTTCTGGAGAGTAATCGATATTTTTGCACCGAATAAGAATGAAGAAAATGCTTATAACACCAGCAAGACGAACAGCAACAATACAACCCAGGTCACTGGCAAAACATTACCCAGGAAAGTAATAGCTGTTACAATAAGCAAATCTGGAAATAATAATTCCCCTTCTGAGTTGTCGACGACGATGGTGGTGGTGGTGGTGGTGTTGGTGGTATTAGTGATGGCGGCGAGCTGGCAGAAACGTTAGCACGCCGGGCGAAATGCCTAACCGTATTTCGTCTACCGTTACGTTCTGAGTTCAAATTCCGCCGAGGTCGACTTTGCCTTTCATCCTTTCGGGGTCGATCAAATAAGTACCATTACGCACTGGTGGTTGATATAATCGACTAAATCCGTGTATCTGTCCTTGTTTGTCCTCTCTGTGTTTAGCCCCTTGTGGGTAGTAAAAAATAGGTATTAGTGATGGGTGGGGTGGTGGGGGGTTTAGGCAGTTGTAGTTAGTGGTAGTGGTTGTGGTAATTGTGGTGGTGGCGGTGATAGAAGTAGTAGTAGTGTTGTTGGTAGTAATATTATTATTATTATTAGTAGTAGTAGTAGTAGCAGTAGTAATAGTGTTGTTGTTGGGGGGTAGAAGTAGTAGTATTAGTGGTGGTGTTAATATTAGTGGTAATATCAGTAGTAGTAGTGATAGTAGTAGTAATGGTAGTGGTGCTGGTGGTGGTGATGATAGTACTAGTACCAGCTGCAGCAGCAGTAGTAGTATTAGTAGTAGTAGTAGTAGTAGTAGTAGTAGTAGTAGTAGTAGTAGTGTCATGTGATGAGATTTTCCTCTGCTTATTGCACACGCCACAGTTTCGAAATAATGTTCGCCTATGACCGAATGATAACAATAGCAACAACAGCAACAACAACGACGATGAGAGGCAGGGTGAATTGTTTTTCGCCACGGGGGCCTCGCATGCGGAGGATATGCCTTTTGTTGTCTTAGGAGAAGTTAGGAAAAAGCAGAGAAACGAAATACATACCAAAAATTAAAAAAATTAAAAAAAGAAGCGAGAAGAAACGAAATATATTTATGTGCTTAAGTAAACGAGTGAGATTAACAGTAACAAGGAACATCAATATGTAGATAACAATAACTAGCAACCGGAGAGAGAGAGAGTTCCCCCGAAATGGGGGAGTCAACCTTATACGTTGATCCAACGCTAATAACAACACAAACAACGACATTTACTGCAACATTAAACCACAACAAGTTGACACAGCACTTGAAACATTGACAGGCTTCGTAGAGTCACGTGAAAGACCCTTTTCAGAACAGGCGTCTAAATAGACCTTTTTGTACAGTTTCAACTTGGATATGTCAATCATTACCCTCCCACCGCACCCTACCTTCAAAATGGACACTTTAACTGCCATCATTCCGCTGAATGATTCATCATTATAATTAGGGCGGTCAGCTTGTAATGAGCGAGCCTTGATAGCTAAGCAAGAGGAAGAAGGCAGATGGTTGGAGGAAATATCTTTCACCCGCCATATTGTTTATTTATTTTAATGTTTGTTTCCTTTTTTTTATTTGCGTCTCTCGGTAGGTCAGTTGGCCGGTCGCCGGTCAGTTTTATCAGTCAGTCTGTCCTTTATATATCGGTCGGTCAGTAAAGTCGATTAAAACAGACTTGGCGTGAACGAGATATAGAGAGAGGCGGGAGTGGGAGAAACTGACAGGGAGATAGCTGGCAACAGAGGAAAGAGGAAGACAGCGAGAGAGAGAGAGAGATAGAGAGAGAGAGAGAGGAGGGAAATGATTGGTAGAAGGATGAGGAGAAAGGTGTTTCTAGTTTTCAGTCGTGACAGTTAAGGATATACGGTTTTCTGATAGCCAATCATCAGTTATATATCTTACTTAGTTCAGAAGCTGATATCAAATTCATGTTGGACGTCAAAAATCAAGCATAACTGACAGACTCCTTGATAAAGAAGGAACCAAAAAAATGCAATAATAATCGTAGTAGTAGTAGTAGTAGTAGTAAGTAGTAGTAGTAGTAGTAGTCATGGTGAATAATTATCAATTTATGATGTCGTAGTAGATTCGTTCGTTGTGTTCTTGCCAGGCAGCCGAACGATGGAAGCTGTAAGTTATTTACGAATTCATTAGCGGTAAACAGAGTAAACAATAGATTATATTAACCGAATTTTTGGAGGATTTCTCCTTTTTTTTTGTTTTATTCTAGTTAAGGTAAAGATACAAACTTACAGATTTATGCATACATAAACATATTCATGCATATATACTATAACCCCTATTCACACACACACACACACACACACACACACACACACATATATATATATTATATATATATATAAAATCTTACTTGGAGAAGAAGAAACGAAACGAAACGAAACGAATCGACGCGAGGGCGCTCAGTCATACAATAGTGTAATAAATAAAATATATGCATACATACATACATATATGTACGTACCTACTTCTACATGTATATAAACATGCATATATAAATATATATACGTGAGTACAGGACACCACAAATAGACGTAGAACTCAACGAGAAACGAAAACGTAAAAACAAGCATGGAACGGACCTTTTTTTAACAACGAAAAAACAGAGTACAAGACAAACTACACAAGGAAAAACCCATTCATCAACTGTCCCTAGTTCAACTCCAGCGTGTTTCGAAGGTGAGGACAGAACACGACTCGTCGAACTAGTCCTTCCTGCGAAAGAATTAAATAAAAATACTTCGCAGAGGGGTAAAAACAAGGAAAGAAAAAATGTGACACAAACAGGACGTAAAAACGATACAAATAAGATTACAAAAAAAATACAAAATAAAATACAAAATAAAAATACAATACAAAAAAATATAATACAAGAAATAAAAACAAACAAGAAAACAAACAAAGAGGGCCTTTTTGGCCTAGACGAGGAAAGATTCTTAAGAGCGCAAGAAGACCGTGAGGTTACTGTTAGGAGGCCGCAGGCGAAAGGAAGTAGTCGGCCGGCTGTGAGAGAGATGAGGAGGAGTGAGAGAGAGAGAGATAGGGAAAGAAGGGAAGGTCAAGCAAAGAGTTATAGAGTTTCGCGTCATAATTATATATAAAATCTTACTTGAAGAAGAATAAACGAAACGAAACGAAACGAATCGAATCGACGCGAGGGCGCTCAGTCATACAATAGTGTAATAAATAAAATAAGCCGTGTTACAACTACAGCCGGCTATTACCGGTAAAGGTTTTAATTGCCAATTCTGTACAAGACATTGTAGATCTTTAGCTGGGCCAAAAAGTCACATTCGATCACAGCACGAGTAACAGTTAAGCTTCGTGCAATGGCCATACTCGATAACGAGGGGGCAGCCATAGTATATATATATACAGACAGACATATATATATATATATATACATACATCCTACATACAAATGCATAGACATACACATACAATATATATATATATATATATTCACACACACACATACACACACAGATACAGACATATAGCAAAGGCTGTCAGTGACTTCGAATGTGTTTGTATGACGTAGTCATAGCGATACTAATAACATGCTGTTGGAATATTATTTGGTTATGCTTCAGAATAAATCGCTACTGAAGTGCTGAGTGTAAAATTAAATTTTCTAAAATGGCGACGCAACAGGAATTACGTAACCGAAATCATTAATTTAGAGATGGCGCTTCCGTCTCTAAGATGCGGTACACACTCAGATTACACTGGACAACAAAGATTTTGCTACTGGGATAAAAGCATGTGTTTTAGACTAAACCGAACCCGCACTCAGAATTGTTCTAGCCTGTCTCGCAGTGTGTCAATGCGTGACAAACGTCTAAACACAAAGTTAATTGTTTTTTACGCATTTTAGATTCCGTACATTCAAATGACCAGAAACTCACCAATAGAAACGAGTTTATGAATCTTTTCAGCAGCTTCAGACTAAGGCAGAGTTTTCTTTTCATTACCAGGAAAACTTTTGATTTATCAAACAATTTCATAGAAGCATTTCAAAACAATAGCCTCGGCCAACAATCATTGCTGGGGCCTTTTAAAAGTCGACCAAATCATCGAAGACGCGAAGTTAGGCACACATAAAATTAACTGTATTATCCCGATATCAATGGCAGTCTATGTATTTTGGAAGTTTTACAGTATAACACATTGCAATATAAAATGCTGTGAACTTCGTAGACATGGTGATCTTTATAGCCTACAATTTTGATATTAATCTGAACACCACACATAACTCCCTGCCTAACATTTGTAGTGTTCCATCTGTATTCAAACGCAACATTTTCCCGATTTTATGTTTAATTTATGTTAAGAGACAACCTAACTTTGAGATGTCTTTTTGCTTTTCAACGGTACAACTTCCATAAATTCTTCTATCATATGCATATTTTCATCAAGCTTCTAATATAAATGCAAAGCTTCGTTACTTCAGAACTGCCAGTACTTTCATCAATGGCAATGAAAATTGATAGGAAAAAATGGACTTTATTCTTAAGTGGAAGTTCAATAATTTTAAAGATATCCACAATTCGTTCCTGAAGAATGTTATATCTGATAATATTGCTGTTTTCAACATTAGCTATCATTAAAGACATAACCATCCGCCATTTGAATACGCTAGAATACATACAATACTGCCGTTGAAATGCATCAAGCCGAAATATTTCTCTGGGTCGCCATTTATTTAATGTAATGCGCAAGGTCTCTCCCCTTTTTCGTATATGGTTATTATGATCTCTATGTCTGTAAAAATATCCTTGTTTTTACCTGTTAGCTATGCTCTCAGTACCTCCCCCACCTGCTATGGCAAATTCCAGTATTCTATACACTAAAGCCTATGTTTCATCTTTCCATATTTGGCGACACCTACCAGTGTAAAAATGCATGATGTATCAGCGTATAGTTTCTTGTGTTATTCTCGCTGTTAAATACCAAACTCATAATTCCAGACGCGATGCCGCTGAAAATGCAAGGGCAATTTCACCACACACCAATCAGTGTCTATAGTAAGTACTCTTACAAAATCATTATTCTACTCCCCACAAAATATCCATTTTAATTGGAATAATTTCTCATATTGTATCCCACTATTCATTAAAAAAGATTTCGAAGACCAGGAATAGTCTACACCATATCACCTATCGGTATTTTAGTTTTCATCTTATGAGCCCACACATATTTCGTCGAAAGATTATCATACTTTACAGATGATAGTCATTCATTTCTCGAAAAAAACATATTTATGCTAGATTATTCACTGTCTTTCCTTAAATGAGATAATTGACTAAAATGACATAACATATAGGCTCAGGAGTGGCTGTGTGGTAAGTAGCTTGCTTACCAGCCACATTGTTCCGGGTTCAGTCCCATTGCGTGGCACCTTGGGCAAGTGTCTTCTACTATAGCCTCAAGCCGACCAAAGCTTTGTGAGTGGATTTCGTAGGTGGAAACTGAAAGAAGCCCCTCGTATATATGTATATATATATATATATGTATGCGTGTCTGTGTTTGTCTCCCCAACATCGTTTGACAACCGACCGTGGTATGTTTGCATCCCCGTAACTTAGCCGTTCGGCAAAAGAGACCGACAGAATAAGTACTAGGCTCACAAAGAAAAGTCCTGGGGTCGATTTGCTTGACTAAAGACGATGCTCCAGCATGGCCACAGTCAAATGACTGAAACAAGTAAAAGAGTAAAGAGTAACACTTATATGTTATGGTATACTACTTATATGTTTTAGATGTGAGAGGGAGCCTCGCTGTGTCCAGTGTACTTTTCTAACTATCAAGGCTTGCAAACTATCAATTACTGTTGATCCATCTATAGTTTCAGATTTTGATCTATTGCTGCTTAAGTCTGTCTGAAAAATTCCACATTGCTTTTCGGTGTTTATCTTTTCTATGTATATTTCAAAATTTCCAGAATTTCTTCAAACAATTAGAAAGTATATTCAGAGCTGTCACGTTTGGGACCATCAGCTTCTATCGTTTTCCCCTACTATTGTCCAGTTTGAAATATTATAAAAAAGATATGTTTACAAAATTATATAAAATATAAAAATTGCTCAATACCGTCACTTATTTCCAGCCCCAACTTAACAAAATAATCACTCAAACATTACGCAGAATTTTCTTGATAAAATAAGACATAGAAAAAGAACTTGCTTTCTATCATATTAAACTTGGTAAATCCAATTCCTGCTACAGACATCTGCTCATCACATCCAACATCAGCAAAAGCAGCAGAAACAATAACAACGAGAACAACAACAGCAACAACAAGAACATTTTTAGAATGGAACATCATAACACATGGTGATTCTTAACATGAAAAGGATAGGTATTCGTAATACACTTCTCTCTCTCTCTCTCTCTCTCTCTCTCTCTCTCTCTGTATATATATATATATATATATATATATATCCACACACACACATACACACACACACGTATATATATATATATATATATATATATATATATATATACGTGAGTATGAGTATGTGTGTAAGTGAGCGAGCGCACGTGTGAGTGTACGTACATCTTTGTATGTGCGCGTGTAACTGTATAAGTGTGTGTGTGTGTGTGTGTGATTTTGTGTACATATATGCATAAACACACACATGCACACACATACATATGCACAAACACACACGCACACACAAACACACACACTTGAACATACATATTCAGATATCATCGCATATACATGTCCATCGTTGATAAATGCGCGCGTGCCTGTGTGTATATATATATATATATATATCAACGTGCGTCTATGATGATGAATAAAAACTTAATCTTACCCAACCATCATTATTATATTTCCATATATTATATGTCATATTCAGCAAGAAATATTTATTTTCTTCACTTATTTATTTCGTCTTCAATTCTATTTTGCTTTTTTAATTGTATTTTCTCTCTGTTTCGCCCTGTCTTACACTTCACAACAAAAATAACGCCTTAAGGTTATAAATAATTGAATAAGATTATTAAGCAATAAAGTGTACTGTCGAATTTAATATTAAGAAAATATTTACTCTAGTATATGCACACATTAAACCTTATTTAATTCTTATTTCTAGAATACTGTCACCAAATTATATATCACGACTATATTGCTTTGGACACTAAATGAATATTTTGCAATTCGGTAATTTTTTCATATTTTCTCTCTCTAAACTTACATGTCTATCTTTTCCTCGTATATGGAGATGCTAGCTTTTATGTATGCATGTGTGTGGATGTATTTGCATGTATGTGTGTTTGTATACATATCTATCTATACATATATATTTGCATGTGTGAATATATATATATATGTATATGTGTGTATATATGTATATGTATGTGTGTATATATATATGTATGCATGAATGTATGTATGTATATATTGCATATATACTTAAGCACATGTGTATACAACTACATATATATATATAATTGGGAATTTTCTTTTAGCTCAGTATAAAATAATTTAATCTGATTTATTTTGTCGCAAAGTCAGTAATAATAGAACACGAATTGGGAAAAACAGAAACGTACACAAGAGACAACTCTCTCTCTCTCTCTCTCTCATTCCTTCTTTTTCTCTCTTTCGCTCACTCTATTTCTCTGTCCATATCTCCTCTATCCTTTTCTCGTTAACTATATGCACCTACATGCATACATATATGCGCTAACGCATGCCCACACGGCATATATATATATAAGTGTGTGTGTATATCAACGGTAGACAATGATTTCTACCTATTAAATAGAATATGCCACTTTTGAGTTTATCACCATTTCCTTACACTGAATTTCATCCCGACTGTGATATCTCATAGGACTGATACTTCCCAGTAGTCAATATGAGACCATGGATAGGCATATGAAAAAAGACACACACACACGCACACGCACACATATATACACGAGGTGGTGTGAAACATTTCCTGGTTTTAAGGTGCGAACAGCGTGGTTGGAGGCCAAAACCTCTGAGTTCTTTACATGGCTTAGAAAATGTGAATGACCCTTGCAATAATTGTATGTTGAATAAAATCATAATTAACTATTTGTATTTTATTGTTGCCAAATTCTTGGTAGAACTTCTTGGGGTTGGAGTTGAACTTTTTGTTTTGTTCAAAGAAGCACTGGCGTTTCTCGTACCGGTGGATCCTTTGTGCTTTGGCAAGGATATCTTGCTTCAGCTTTTCTTTTATCTCCGGCAAATCTTTTTCTGTGATGTTATATTTGCGGAGTATTTTTGTTTTCTTTTTGTTGCTCAGTAGCGTTGATTGTCTACTGATTTCATTAAGAATCGACAGATCATTTCTCATTTTTTGTATTTTGTTTTGGATGTTATTTATCCACAGGGTTTGTTTGGGTGGCGGTACTCCTGTTTGGATGGGTTTGAGTGAGTATCCAGCTTCTTTTGTGGCTGCAGTGGCTGCTGCGTATACTAAGTCATTTATCTCAGTGATATCGTTTTTTGTTTCAGTGGCTATTAGTTCCGTAACGGCTAGGTTTATGCTGTTTATAATTGTTGTTGTTTCGTCTATTTTGATTTTTGGGAGGTATGGTCGGTGGTCCATTTTGAGCTCTGTGGTTTTCAGTTCTTTGATTATTTTACTTTTTATATTATCATAATCATTAGGCTCCCCTTCGTTGTTTCCAGGTTTTAGATTTGTGTCGCTTTCTTTCTTATTTATATGTTTGTTTGCTGTGTTTTGGCTTGCTGTTTGTCGTGTATTATTATGCATCCTTACGGTCTGGGTTTGTTGTTTTTTGTTTACATCGTGTATGTTGGGAATGTTACGTTTGTCTTCGTGTTTTACTGTTTCAGTGTTTATATTATTGGGCATTGTTGTGTGGCTTCTATCTACATTTTCCTGGTGTATTTTTTCTTTTAGATGTTCTATTTCTATTTCTGATATTTTGTTTGCGTTGAGAATGTATCTTCGTACGTTAGCTAGTTTATTAGGGTTCATTGCTGTATCCAAGTCTATATTTATGTTATTTTCCTTCCATATTTTATATGTATGTGTTGTTGTGTTTTCATTTTTTGGGTAGAGCACTGCTGTGAAGTATGCGTGTAGGATAGAAATGTACTCCTCACGTGTCCATTTATGTCTTTTGGGTTTTATTTGCGGGACATGAGGAACAGCGTCCGGCCATTATTTTGACGGTCGTCATTTTTGTAGGGTACCGGTCCGTTCATTTCTGTTGTCACATTGTTTTGCACGTGTAGTTTTTCGTACATTTTGTGTTGTAAGTTTAAAGTACGTACCTCCCGATTGTTATTCTTGGGTTGAATAATATCGGTGGTATTTAATTTCTTCGTAGTTCCTTTGTACATGGAGTTTGGGGTCGGGGATGATCTGGTGTTGATGGATCGTAATGTACCACGCATGTTTACATGTGTTGTGTTAGAGGCGGAGATGATATCGAGTCAAAATACATCATTTCGTTTCGAAAATAGTAATAAATTTCAATGAGTATTACTTACTCGGGTCCAGTCCAATCCTTTGTTAGTAAATCTTTGGCTCCATACGATGTCCTTGTCTTCGATGTTTGTGGATAGAGTTCGGAGCTCTGTTTTATCGTTCTTACATCTTAAACGTCCCCCGGTGTATCTTTCTGAAACGTCCCCCCTTATTATTATTATTATTATTATTATTATATTATTATTATTATTATTATTATTATCATTATTATTGTTATTATTATTATTATCATTATTTTTCAATGTAGTTTGATTTGACTCCATGTGTTATTAAAATTTCGCAGGCTTCTAGCAGAAACTCGATTCGTTCGGGCTTACATTACTGAATGAAGTAACATTAGAACTCGAAGATGGCTACTGCAACATCAGTACCAGACAAGTATATGCACACATCGACAATGCCTTCAGGTTAACATCTCTTAATTTTCAGGCACCTTACGGTGTATTCGAGCGGTTCCAAGCCGTGCTGTTTTCTGCAAGTGCTCCACCCTTATTGCAGCCCCAATTTGTTCTACGTACTTCTCGAGAAATTTTTGCTCACTATTCCCAAGGGCTCCGACAAGTATTGATACTACTGCTGCCTTTTTCATCGACCACAACTACTTAGCTTCCCAAGCTAACCTGTCATATCTCTCAACTTTTCTTTCTTCCTTATCGCATATCTTGTTGTCTGCTGGGCATGCTATGTCTATGATGCAGTATAGTTTATTTTATGCCCGGCTTCCTATTCTCAATCTCATGGTCGCACTCAATCATAAAATCCCCTGGGATCATTTCATTTCTGTTTTCGTCAATGCCTCCAGGTCGTACCAATTTTTTGCTCTGTCAAGTTCATACGTGTTGCAAAGTGTCCAATAGACATGCCTGGCTATATTGTCGTGTCGTTTCTTATATTCCTCATGGGCTAGTGGCGTACATTGGCTGGTAATATACCATACGGTTTCACCGTTTCGTCCACAGATTCTGCACTTATCACTTTCTGCTGCGTTGTCTGTACTGTATTTTATGAGTAAATTTTAGATTAAAAGAGAACTTTGTTTATCTTAATTTTGAAAAATAAAAGAAGCATTAAAAAACCGCATTATTTAGTCTTCTTATTAAAAGTGCGAAAATGTGTATTAGCAATTGGTTGATAACTGATGAAGAATTAGGGACCTTCTGTGTTTGTCTCCCGTTCGGTTGTACACTCAGTATACGTTTTGTCGTTTGTTTATTTACCACACAATTCTCATTTATGTATATATATATATATATATATATATATATATATATATATATATATATATATATATATATACACATATATATACATGCACACACATACACACATACATACATACATACATACATACATACATACATACATACATACATACATATATACATACATATATATATACATACATACATACATACATATATAAATATATATATATATTCAAATGAGTGTGAATATCTGTAAGTGTGTGTGCATGAGTGTGGAGAGAAAGAAAGAGTTAGAAATAGAGAAAAGACACGCAGAAATATAAAATATCTCTTGGCTACAAGATATTATCCTGCAATCTCAAAACACACAGGAAAATATAATTAATTCCAGGCGCTTCTTCCTAACCGAGACAACACTCTGTAGACTACATTCTGAAAATTGCATGAAAAATCTCTTGAAACATAATTTGTCTTTATTATTAAAAATAGCAATAAATTTTAAATGTTTATTGGAGCGCTTTCGTCCATGAGTAGAGATGAATAATATTTATAATTCCAATAATGTCTCATCCTTCTTAGTGCAATAATTTCCGTCAGATCTTTTGCATTTTGTTCACATCCGTTTATAAGCGAAGTCTTCTTATACTCCCTGTGCAAACCGCTAACCTTTCAAAGCCGCTTGGCAAAGATTGACCGTAAAATCAGTTATGCATGCGCCCTAAGTTTTAAAATTCTAGCTCAATTTTGCTGCTTACAGCAGTGCTTGGAAGGAAGGTGTGTAGCGTGTAGTCGTCGCATTGACCATGATAGAGAAAGTTGTCGTGGCGGTAGCTGCTCAGAGGCCAACGCAAAGTTGCAGAAAGTGTATGGAGAGTAGTGTATGAACCGTGCACAAGTGTACAAATGATTCACATGTTCCCAAGATGGCCAAAAAATATTGATAGTGATGAATGTTCTGGGAGACCTGCAACCAGCAGGAATGAGAAAAACATCGCAGATTGTGCGCAGCTGTGAGGAGAAATGGTCTATCACCATCCGTGAGTAATCAAAGGATGTGAGGTTTAGTTCAGTCCATTATCATTGAAAATTTGTGCCAAAACCGACCAGATAGACACTGGCTTTTCAATTGCACAAGATCTTGATAGTGTCGAGAACGAAGAATGCTTTTTGAAAACTTTGCGTAGGCCTCTGAGCAGTTATCGCCAAGCTTTTGGTAAAGTTTGATGCTGATTCTCTGCTCAACTTACTGTCATGGCGAATGCGACGATCACACGCTACACACGTTCCTTCGAAGCAATGCTGTAAACAGCGGATGTGGGCTAGAACATCAAATCTTCGTGCACATGCATTAACAGAGTTCAAGGTCAATCTGTGCCAAGTAGCTTTACTCTTCGTACTTTAGCTTCGTTACTACGGCAACAGTCCGGATACTAATTGATCAGACTACGTATTTGGTATAACGGTAGATTTTGGTAAGTTAGACACCAATGCTAATGTTAATGATGATTTCGGTGATAAAAGAATCTCGTAAAGATTTCCTTAGCAAGTATATGCTATGGTGTATATCAACAGCAATATAGACTTACAAACCACTTTGCGGCCGAACTGATAAAGGAAGCAAGAGTCCTGAAATTTCTATATATTTTATGCCTGACCGCTAGTAAGATAATACCTTCAGGCATATATATATATATATATATATATATATATATATATATTATATATATATATATATATACATTGCACTATAGCTTGGCTGGCCGAAACGTTGAAGTCACTGTCAATAGTATTCTTAGTTAACAATAGCTTTCTATTCAATAAATGTATGCGGTAACCCATCAGATTAATGTAAAATTGTTTTTATCATAACTGACCATGTGTGTGTGTGTTTGTAGCTTGATTTATTTAATTTTTACGAGTCTCTTCCCATTGGTTGTATTTATATATCATTATATGTGTTTGTATATGAGACTACAAAGACACGCTACATATGCGCATATCTGCATGCGAATATCTGTTAATATGTATATATATATATATATATATATATATATATATATATATATATATATATATATATGTATATATATATATATCTATATATATATATATATATATATATATAATATATATATTATATTATATATATATATATTATATATATATATATATACTTATATGTATGTAAATATATATAGGTGCATATATATATGTATATAAATACATATATATATATATATTCAGAGAGAGACAGAGACAGATTTAATGCACATATACATATATACTGCATGTATACATACATATATATATATATATGTATATATATATATATATATAATATATATATATATATATAATATGTATATATATACATAAATATGTGTGTATCTATCTATCTATCTATCTATCTATCTATCTATCTATCTATCTATCTAACTATATATATATATATCTATATATATATATATATATATATATATATATATATATATATATATATATATATATATATATATATATTATATATATATATATACATATAATCTCGTGGGGAAAGTAAAATGTAGGAGTGAAGTCCGAACATTGATTTTCTTTTTTCGTTTTGCTTCATTTTCCTCTCTATTTTATGGCATTATTGTAATTGGATAGAACATTTTTTTTTGTTTTTGTTTTTGTTGATGCTTCTTTTACAGAGAACAATCTCATTTGACGGCTCAAGCGAATCTTGGATTTATTTGCAGTTCATTCAGCTGCAATTAGAGAGGATCCGGGTCATAAATGAATGAATATATAACGATGATTAAGTGCCGATGGTTTTCATGTTAGACGCGACGGATACGTATTGAATATCATTACACAGACGTAAAACACTCCTTCTCAGATTACATTGCTCATTTTTCTATAGAACCTTTCTCTTAAAACAAAATGTCTGAAGGCTAGAAGCCGCTCCAGCATCTGTTTACTGTATCACGGGATCAGTATTTTGAGTGAGCGGAATTCGACCGCATTCATTAATAAATGAGATCTCTGGTTTTGAAGTGAAAGGCCACGCTAGTTCAGCACCTTCATTTTCTTACTGTCGTTATAGCGTTCTGGATAGTCTCCCTGTTGTAGTTATTATCGCAGTTAATGTTTGATATTGTCAATTATATTTGTTGTTGTTTTGTTATTATTATTTCTGTTTGCAAATATAAGATGGCAGATCATCCCATATCTGACATTCCAATCTAACTTTTATATTCTATAACCATTCTTAATCTCAGGCTTGCATTTTGTTCTGTATCCCCTTACCTTCAATTATCATCTGTTCTTTCAAGGGATTCTTTCTCCCTTTCCTTCATCGGATTTGTTCCAATGGACAAATTTGTCAAATGGTAGCAGAAAGGAAGTGGTTTACGTGCATCCTATTTATTTTGGGAACTAGCAAAAAATTATAATTATTCAAATTCTCAATAAAGTTCAAATTGTTTTCTAATCATTCAAATATTAAGCCTGTAAGATAACATTCCACCATAGTAAGAGCTTTTCGTTATAAACAACACATTAATATGAGTCTCATAACCCACCGAGTCGTACGGGCGCCATGTTAAGACTTCATTTTCCTGTTGTGTATCTGTCTTTCATAAAGATATAGTTCATATCACGTGGTTTAAATCTAGACCCATCGAAGAAAACATTGTTTCATTAACTGAAAGCTACCCTCACCTATTTTAATTAACTTAGGTTGTGTAATGTAAATCATTTTTACTGACAATAATAAACAGTAAGTTACGACAATCATGAATTTTGACACCTCTAATATGAACCAAGAAAGCAGTGGGAAATAGGAATAACTGCAATATTGTAATTTTGACAAGGGTTTTCAACGTTTATTCGACTTCTGTTAATGAAAACGTTCAGATCCCTCTCCCATAAAATGCTCATCGCCGTGATGCCTCATGGAGATTTATATCTTATCTAAAATTGACTTTAACGTGTTAAACTAAGTCAGTATGAAACACCGTCTTCACAAACACCTAATATATGAAAAAAGAAACCAAACAATATCAGTTACTAACTTATAACTTTTAGATTCATTCGGTCAATAATGGAGACAACTCCGGATATGTTTCGATGCAATTATGAACATGGCGCAGGTGTGACTGTGTGGTAAGGAGTTTGCTTTTCAACCACATGGTTCCGGGTTCAGTCCCACAGGGTGGCACCTAGGGCAAGTGTCTTAAACTATAGCCTTTGGCTGTCTAAAACTTTGGGAGTGGATTTGGCAGAGGAAACTGAAATAAAACCGTTATATATATATGTAAGTGTGTGTGTGTGTGTTTATGCCCCCACCACCGCTTGACAACCGATGTTGATATGTTTACGTCTACGTAACTTAGCGGTTCGACAAAAAAGGACGACAGAGTAAGTACTTGTCTTTACAAAAAGAAAAAAAGGCCTGGAGACGATTTGCTCGACTGAAATCTTGAAGTTGGTGCGCCAGATTGGCCGCAGTCAAATGACCGAAAAGTAAAAGACAAAAGATAGCAGAATGAATAGTATGGAACTTTGGCAGGAATAGTCGATCAGAAAAACTAAAGAAATAGGCAACAGTTAAAGCAACCCTACCGTCGATGCACCTGAAATAAAAGTTCCTTTTGGAAACGGCAAAAAGTTTTATGCAGCTTTTTTATAAGTTGGTCTACATTTATTTTGCAATTTGATATTACAAACAAAATTTCGATTTTTAAATGTTATCCATTACTCACCGACCTTTGATAGTCTCTCAACTTTCTAGCTTCTATCCAAAGTTCTCTACGATTAAATTCCTCACTCTTTCTCTCTCCCTCTCTCTCCCACCCTCTCTCACTCTCTCTCGTATTATTTATATTTTGCATTATCACTTCTTTCCATACTCTCTATTAACGTCACCGCGGTTTTTATTAACTATTTTAAACAAGTCATATTGTCTTACCCTGTTTATAGAAAACATTCTGCAATCTATCGAATTACCAAATTCTCCAATATTGGTGATTTACAAGAGTGTTTTTATCTTTCCAACTTCTTTCACTCCTCCAGTCTTTCATTCTGCCATTAATTTCCATATATATGCGTCCAAGCTCACCACCACACACACAAATGTAGTCTGTGTGTATTATTTGTAAATGTACATAGGTATACATACATACACACACATACATATATATAGCCATATAAATACATAATACATATATATATATATATATATATATATATATATATTATATATATATGTATATAGTATATATTTATATGGGAGTATGCTGTATATATATATATATGTATATATATATATTTATATGGGAGGATGATGTCTACCTTGATTTTGCTAAAGCCTTCAATTCTGTGCCGCATAAACGACTCATGTTAAAACCTTCTGCAATGAGTGTAAATGATGATCTCTATAACTGACTGAAGTCCTTCATTCTCGGCCAGAAAGAGGTAGTTGCGGTTCTAGGATGATATCATTCTTCATCCTACGAGTTGACTTCTTGTGTACCACAGTGATGCGTTCTTGGACCTTTACTGTTTGTTGCATATATTAATGATATAGAGGAATGTTACAATTTGAGGAATGTTACAGTGCTGAAATATGCAGATGACATCAGGCTGTACCTCGAAATAAAAAGAACAGATCCTATGCGCTATAGATCTTCCCTGCAATTAGACCTGATTGCAATGCAGCAATGGATTTCTGAGTGGCAACTCAAATTAGCTGTGGACAAGTGCGTCACCATGCATTTTGGGAGGAAGAATCCAGCCTTTACATACTCCCTCAGCGACATCAATCTCAAGAAGTCTTCTAGCGGACGTGATCTGGGCATTATTGTAAACAACGATCTACATTGGACAAACCACATCCCTAAGATTGTCCAGAAAGCTGAGGGGGAAGTGGGGTGCTAGCATCACTCAGTAAGGCCTTTATCAGCCGCTCTCCAGCTACCTATTTTAAATTGTATACGACAATGGTACGTCCACACTTGGAATTTGTATCACCAGTCTTGCTCATCATATAAATCTCCTGGAAACAGTTCACAAACGTAGAAACAGACGAATACCTGCCGGCAGGCATCTACCATACTCTGAATGTCTTGCTTCCTTGGACATGGACACATTAAAGCTCAGACGTCTGGCAACTGACTTGGTAGACACCCACAAGATTATCCTCCATCTTTTCAACAACAACCTTGGGCACCTTTTCGAATTCCATATGACAAACACTAGCGGACATGCTTATAAAATCGAAAAACAACACAGCATCCATGTGACTTTCGGAAACATTTTTCAAGCTCAGAATTGCTGAAACAAGGAGTAAACTACTCGCATCAGTTGTAAGTTGTTGAGACACTAAATCCTTCAAAACGTCCATGCTTTCTGAAATCCGCCAACTGTACACATGAAGGCCTTGTTTTTATAGTGCACCTGAGCACTGTATACAACACTTTCATTAATTATATATATATATATGTATATATATATATATCCGATATATATATATATATATATATATATCTATATATATATATATACATATATACCATATACATACATATATATATATATATATATATTATATATATATATATAATATATATATATACATATATATATATTATATATATACATTTAGATAGATAGATAGATAGATAGATAGATAGATAGATAATATTCAGAACTAATGATGCTATTCTGAAATTATCATAAATATATATTCTTAAATCGTACTCTCAATTCGTGTATCGCTTAGGGGTTACTGTTATAATTTTAATTTGCGATCGAAAACAATGAAATGTTAAATTATTTTCACTGATATTTAGTTAGTATGAATAAATTCTTGATTTTCTTGAATAATAATGCATTGTCTATCGAGGCTACATTATTTATCCAGTGATTTAATTTTAATAAAAGTTCCAATTTTTATCTCCTGACTATCGTGTTCTATAAAATTTCAAGAAAGGACCAAATATTTTGGAAACCTTTTACTCTTTTATTGCTATGTACAATGGTACAACAATATATATTGAGAAGACAAATAACAAAATGTTTTCAATTTATATTGGATAAAATATATTGAGAAAGAGACTTTTGTTTATTTGAATTAAAACTCCATTGAAAGCAAAGTAGCCATAACTGGTCACAACGGATTAGATGTTAAACCTATTAATAAAGGTCGATAAGAAAAAGTCATTAAATCCTTTACTTGTATCTTTTGGTTGCTTCCATGAATGGAACGATCTTATTAACGATTTGTAGCTCCTGGAAAAGGAAGAGTATCGTTTGGAAATCATTAGAAACCAGACTTTCATATTTTATCTCCATTCCGATAATTTTCACGATGAAATATATATAATGAAACATATAATACCACCAACGTTTTGTATAGTTTTCACAAGAACATAAACGTGATTCCATACGACCTATTCGTGACATTACATGATTTAGGAAAATATAACCCGTACGTAGCCAGCGAAATGTTCGTTTATTTGTATTGCACAGTAACTGATAAGTATATAAGATGATAAATCTAGTTGGAATAATGGAAAATTTAAGTTCGTTATTTCATCTGTTGATTCTTTTCAATACGTTCACACCATTGAGTGATTATATGTTTACTAAATAATTTTACTTGGACAACATTTCGACTCTGTTCTATATCTGATACTTTGTAATCCATTTTGTCTTTTCTTTTGCATTTTCGTTCCTATAAACGACTTTATGACGTGGCATCCAGAATCATTGCTTTTGCTTTATATTTTCAAATAAATAATTATATATTTGCAAATGTATACTTTCGATATATATATCTGATCTCCCTCAGGAATCCCGCGACTGACAGGCTATCCATCCAGGTGGAGTCTATATACGCCATGGAAACCGGAAAACCGGCCATATGAGACGGCATGACTCGAGGTGGGGCTTAAAACAAAAACGTGCTTTAAATATAGTTTCTCTTTGGGGTACATTAGCCTCTGAAAATTTATACAGAATCGCCCATAATTATCTTGCAAACACTATAAGAGGTTGAACTGACATAGAATAACAACATATGTCTCCCAACTCGTTTCAACTTCAACAACATCCTGAGTAAATAAAGAGGTTTCTGATTACATCTCACTAGGAAGATTATTGTAACTGCAATCAGAAAATAGCTGTCTCGTCAATTAATAAAATGATCTCAATGGAAATGAAACACTTTCTAACGACATTAACAGCAGTTGCTACAATAATTTATTCCTGTATTTGACACTTGTCCAGAGAATAATGTTTCAAAAGATTTTAGAGATTCGACCAGAAAATATATTTTATTGTTCATTTAGATTTCATTTATTGTTATCATCTTTCCTTTGATATTTTTATTTCTGTCCCTGCTTTGGATTAATTCTTCGTATTTTTATCACATAACTATGTATAATATTTTTTCTGATCGATGCCATGGTAGAAATGGTTAAACCGTGGACTAAATTTCCGACTGCGGGTAACATTGGCACACACCAGATTGTGAGTCGTGGGAATAATTATCGATTCATGGATTTCACCCGACTTTACTCTTTTGTGCTACCAAAACAAGGAACGATCCCGAAAGACTTCCTTGACAAGAACTGATGTCCTTCACATGCAATTTTCGTGAGACAATAGGTAAGGGACACTGGTTTGCTTTCTTATTTCTTTTTTAACAATATACAAGATACTACAAACTTGTCTATAACCAGTTCTGAAAGAATGAAGGAGTGAAGAATGAAACAGCTCAGTATTTGACAGGTATTTAATTGAACCCACGATAATGAAAGGTAAAAGTGACAATAGTGACATATGAAATCAAATTCTAGAAAAGCGGTTAAAAATACTAATAGACGTTCTACTGCCTATCTAACGAGTCACCAAGTTCTCTAGATTTTGACTATTTCTTTTCCGTTAGAAGTGTGTACATCTGTGCCAAGAATAGGAGAAATCATTAATGTTTTGCAAGAAAAGAAAATTGACAACGTTATAATCTTCCATCTTTTTTTGGTCTTTTTTAAAGATCTGAGCAGAAAACCTGTTGCAGTTTACGCTTTCAGAGATCTGGGATGTCTTTAGATGTGTTCATATGTCCGGTATATCATATTGTTTATATTTATACTATGTTTCGATCGATTTTATTTCTCATCGCCATCGAGTGTTAAATTCCAAGATATGTATAAAGATAAATACTGAAATCGCACATAAGACTTGAGTTTCTGAACGAACTTTCAGAAGGTTCTTTAATAAATACGGACATAGTTAACATATGTTAAGAAATAAGGTTTCTAGTTACAATAGTTTCAGATATGACACCAGATAACAGCATAAGACCAGCCCGTCTGAAA
>NC_043004.1:2564440-2616940 GCF_006345805.1 Octopus sinensis
TGTCAGCTTCCTGAAAACTGTTTTTTGCTTTGTTCGTGTTTGTGTTTATTGTTATTGTTGTTGTTTTTGTTTATTTTTGTTGTTGTTCTTGTCGTTATTACTTTTAATTTCCATCTTTGTTATAGTCACTTGCCAAGACACGCCCGGCGTTTTGGGGGCGAGTGAAGGATAAAAGATTTTAAAGTATGACCGAAGTTTTGGGGAGGAAAGGTAGTGAAATATCTTCATGCAATATAACAGGCATTTAAATGGATAGGGTTTTTCTAAGGGTGTGGGCAGTACTTGTCAGCACAAATTTTGGGATTTCTCTGAGATGTTGTTCTCCTGGGAACCCCATTTTTTAAATCATACCTAGGACACCTACAATAAGAGGAACAGTTCTCGTTTTAAGATGCCACATCTTTTGTAATTCCTTCTTAGTACTTGCCCTTAGGCAGCACAGATTAGAGCCTCCGTTTCCGGTTTTAAGTCACTTTTAGTCATCCATATAAATCTTTTTTCCTTTGTCTTATCTTCAACATCCGTATGAAATTGACTTTTCTTTATCCACATATTTTCAGTTTCATTCATTCTCAAGTGCTTATACAGTACTTTATCTTTGCAATCTTTCATCCTACACAAGCCTGACTTTGATCTAGTAATAGCGATTCTGTGGCATTTTTTACATACCACACTATGTTGTTTTCTACCGCTCTAATGCTGTGTTCGCATCCAATCAGTCGTCATCCCCCTCTTTTCATTGGTACATATACAGTTTGTCTGCCTCACTTTTTGTTTGAAGTATCCCATATCTAGTCACCAACTTCTTTGTCTTTCTGTCTAAGCTGTTTAGTTCGTCTACTGTCCATGCGGTCACCCCTGCTCTATATCTAAGTAGTTAAACCGCCCAGGTGTTGATAGCTTCAATCTTATTCCGTCCATTTAATTTCGACTTAAGGACCAGTCTCAGTCTGTGCAAGTACCCCATCTTAATTTTTTCTCTTACTTCTTTCTCCATCAATTTATCCATTTCCAATATCCCCAAGTACTTTCAGCCCGTCTCTTCTATCAGCTTCATAACCTCATCCGACGGTATCGCTACCCCGTCCATATATTTGCCTAACACACCACACTTTCTCAGTCCGAACTGCATTCTGATATCAGCACTGAAGGTATACACTGTATCAACGAGGAAGCTGACTTGGGATTCATCTTTACCATAAAGTCTGAGGTCCTCCATGAATAACAAATTGTCGACATTTTTTTGGCGGCTTTTGAATACATACCCAGCCTTTTTTTTCCTCAGGATCAGTGTTAGTGGTATCAAGCACAGTGCAAAGATCAGTGGGGACAGGCAATTCCCTTGGAAGATGCCCCTCTTGATTTCTACTGTCACTAAACTTCTTCCATATGCTATCATTTCCGTCCTTCAATTCGCCATACATTTTCCCAAGCAATCGTTCAACATTCGATGCAATACCAAACAAGTTCATACATTCCATAATCCAAGAATGTGGAATCATATCGTACGCTTTACGGTAATCGATCCATGATATGACTAAGTTACTTTTCCTCCTCTTGCAGTCTCTAAGTACAGTTTTATCTACCAGGATTTGATCCTTGGTACTTCTGCACTTACGCTTGCAATCCTTCTGCTCATGTAGCAGGACTCCACTTTTTATCCCAACGTCCTTACATTGACTCTACGACTATTCCAGTCAATAATTTCCACATAAGTAGCAAGCAGGATATCGGCTCGCAATTATCTGCCGTATTGCCTTTTTCAATGTTTTTCAAGTACAGCACTGTCCTACTCATTGTCAACAACTCTCGTGTCACTTGGTCGGCATTTAACAAGGTGTTGAGTTGTGCAGCTATTCGTGCATAACATTTACCAGCCAAATCTTTTGATCCAGTAGCTTTCAATTCCATCTAGTCTCGGAGCGTTCCAGTTGCCCATTTCTTTTTTTTTTTTTTTGCTGATTTCCTTCAATTCCCTAACTGAAATTACTAGTTCTGCCTGTTTTGGTCAGACTACTATTTGTTTCAGTTCTTGCAACCATTCAGCATCCTTCTTGTGCTCCTTGTCTTTGCTCCAGATGTCACCCCAAAACCTTTGACTTTCAATGTTATCTGGTGTCATCTTTTCATCTGTACACTCTCCATTTATTTCTTTGTAGAATCTCTTCTGATCTACTATGAATAACCTATTCTGCTGGTATCTCTTCATTGTTTGGACATATTTTACCATTTTCATATTATATTATTATTATTATCATTATCATTATCATTATCATTATTATTATATTATTATTATTATTATTATTATTATTGTAGTTATCTCTTATTGCCTGTTGTTTCCTTCGAAGTTTCACCGATGCTTAGAAACCAACAACGGCGAAATCTTGAAGTCAACTTAAGTATATACTTTTACATCCACAACAAGTTAGGAGTCTTATATTTAGTGCATGTGTAGGTATGTGCACTTGTGTTTGTGTCTATGCACATGTGCACAAAAGCGAGTGTTGCCTATCTACTTACTCGTATAAATCTGTGTGCGTGTTTGTACGAGAACATCTTTAAGTAAGTTTGTATGTAAATGGTTTTAAAATGTATAAAAGAACAGAACGATCAATATTTATTGTGCGAGGTAAAAGTTAAGCAAATTTTGAAAATACTCATTAAGAAGACATCGTTACCATAACAACGGTTAAATTGGTGGCTGAAACTAACACCAACAGAGGGAATCTAATTTGCTTCAGAACCTACCAGATTGTTGACTGCTAGATAGAACACCGGAAACTGGTTAATGACAACTACATCGATTTTGGTTTAAGGAAGAATGTCTACAGGTGAACACTCACACCGCTACAGTTAAATGGATTACAATGTTTTATCATCTCAAAACAAAACGTACCAGTTTACACTTCAGATGTTCCATTCTCTCCTGGCAGCATTTCCATTAACGCTTTCTTTCCTGTTGCAGCGAGATTCCACTTATTATATAACGTCTTCAATATAAATTTATTCTTTTTATGGTTTTAGGTGTGTGATGTTCTTGCAGCATAGTGATAAATAGTCGTGTGCATAGTGTTCAGAATTGATAAATGACCGGCGTATTAGTCGTTTCAAATCCCGTTACAAACACCGTACTCCGTATGTATTTACAAGTGGTTTGGATTAATATATTTTAGCAAAATATGTACTCTTCCATAGTTTCCATTTGTGAATAATAATAATAATAATAATGATAATAATAATAATAATAATAATAATAATAATAATAATAATAATAATAATAATAATAATATCCCAGCGAAAGAGTTTGACAAGCTCAGAAAATATAAAGACCTACTCATTGAAATTGAGAAAATGTGGCATCTCAAGGCAGTTACAATACCAGTGATCGTAGGAGCACTAGGACTGATCAAGAAGGGAACCGAAAATTATATGAGAATGATCCCTGGCTTACCATCCCTGCAAGAAGTGCAAAAGATTGTCTTAACTGGTACATCACACGTATTGAGAAGAGCATTGTCGATGTGAGAATTATTACTACCCATGTATTTTAATTTAACTTTAAAAAAAAAATAAAAAATGAACGAACTATTGAGTTTAGTTTAATGGCCTACCAATGTATACTATGAGTTTCTTTGCCCTAGGAGTCGGGAAGACACCCGGCAAGAAATGGAAGCAAATTTGAAAGAGGAAAAGAAAAGTAATAATAATAATAATAATGATAATAATAATAATAATAATAATAATAATAATAATAATAATAATAATAATAATAATAATAATAAAATCATAGAAACGCGTCGGATGAAGTGAATCTGTAGTTGAGTGATTGATTTAACCCTTTCCATCTGGCCCGAGTTGACTTTACTGAAGTCCAACAATGTCCGACAATTAGCAGCCAAAAATCTCTCTCAATTTCCTTATTACCAGGTAATTATAGCGGCACATTAAGAAGTTTAAACTGAGTTATTTTATTCTTTTCTGTGCGTGAGTTTTATGAATAACTTCTGATGACTTCCTTGACGGGACTCAATGCCATTAGTCTCCTGATGTCTTCCTTCAGGTAAATTTTACACGAAGCTATTTGTCATCCTGACAGACAAGTTCACCTGTCTTTGAACTCAGAATATTAAGACCAGACCAAATATCGCATTGCATTTCATTTCTCCTAACGCTTTAACAAGTTCGCCAATCTACTGCCCATTAATTCTGTTATTTTATGTCCCTGAAGGAGATAAATATGCTCCATTTCGGTGTATTCGGAATCAGAATATCAAAATACGAACTAATGCCGCCAAGGATTTTGGTCCAACCCTCTAAAAACTCAAATAATTCGCTCTGGTATTGCCACGAACTGAAAACTTTTGTTTCGTAGGTGTACTCCGGTCAATAGGACAAAACACGGAAAAGAACATTCATATATTTTCATTAATAATTATCGGAGGAATTGGGCAAACACATTACAGTTTTGTTTACCCCAAGTCCAGCCTTCATTATCATCCACCAAAACCGTTTTAGCCGTCACAATTAAAACTTTTATCCGGAAAGAATATTTCTAGAACGACGTCATTCATCGAGCTTTTCATTTTATTGAAGATATGCAGGGTATGATTCAAATGAGATTTAGCTGTTCTTTCTTGCAAGCGAAGTCAGTACGTAGAGGTTTTAGAGGTTGGACACTCATGCTCCTAACTTTGAAGCTGTTATGATTTGTCAACTGAAGTGCATTGCGGTTTCAATTCTCATATGAAACCAGTTCATTTAATGCATTTTGAAAGTGGTCCAGAGTGATGTGAATTTCGCAAATTCGCATTTTCCGGAAACGTTTCTGTATCGTCGTACTTTACGTGTACGTATGACTTTTCCGTTTATCCTTTTTTCGAATCTAAGTTTTAAAAGTTCAGAATTTCCGAACTGGCATAGGTGCTAGGTCATCAGGCAGAAAGCTTTTCATTACATTTTCCGACTGCACTCTGATTTCAAATCATACCGTGGCCAAATTTATATTGTCTTTACAGGGTTCACAAATAAAGAAGCGGTTAAAGAGTGAAATCGATTCTTCTATTTGTTCCATTGATGAGAATTGCCCGATCCCACACTCACACCTTTTGTGCCATGCGGCGAGGCATAGGAGGCTACTCAAAAAGCCGATTTTTTTTCTACCAGAATGAAGACTTTAGCAAACCCTGCCGGTTAACAAAGTCCCCAGTCAAACAGAGAAAATATATTCTTCAGAAAACCTCCAAGGACAGTCCCCCTATGCAGTATAGTCAAGAAATAGTACAGAAGAAACAAAAAAAAACGAACTGTGAACGTCTGTGTTCATAAACATTAAATATTGGTTTCCTATTTTGTTTTGACACAAGTCAGCAATTTCGGAGATGGGGTGTTATATACCACAGGGTTCCTATGGTACCCACTTTAATGACACAGAAAGGATGAAGAGCCAAGTCGACCATACCGGAATTTGATCTCAGAAAGTAAAGACGGACGAAATGTCTCTTAGAAATTTTCCCAGCTTGCTAATGATTCTTTTCTACTATAGGCAAGAGGCCCGAAATTTTAGGGGAGGGGGATAGCCGACGATTAGATCGACCCTAGTGCGTAACTAGTACTTAATTTAAGGACCCCCGTAAGGATGAAAGGCAAAGTCGACCTAGGCGGAATTTGAACTCAGAACATGAAGACAGGAAATACCTATTTCATTACTACCCACAAGGGGCTAAACACAGAGAGGACACACGAGGACAGACAAACGGATTAAGTCGATTATATCGACCCCAGTGCGTAACTGGTACTTAATTTATCGACCCCGAAAGGATGGAAGGCAAAATGGACCTCGGTGGAATTTGAACTCAGAACATAAAGACAGACGAAATACCTATTTCTTTACTACCCACAAGGGGCTAAACACAGAGAGGACAGACAAACGGATTAAGTCGATTATATCGACCCCAGTGCGTAACTGGTACTCAATTTATCGACCTCGAAAGGATGAAAGGCAAAGTCGACCTCGGCAGAATTTGAACTCATAACGTAAAGACAGACCAAATACGGCCAAGCATTTCCCCCGGCGTGCTAACGATTCTGCCAGATCGCCATTTTTCATAAGGACGAAATATTTGCTATACGGAATAAGAAGAAAAAGAGGAAACTAGATTTGTGAACAGTGAGTACTTTGTTGAGATATAAACAAGTAATTCTCAAATGTCAAGAATAGTTAAACCCAGGTTTTTATATATCCGAATCTTAACAAGTTTAGTTTTCTAGAAAAGTATAGGTGTCTTGTACATAAGAACATTATCAATGTGTGTAAGATGGAGCTGGAATACATTGAATCGATCGCAATATTTCTGGAGATTCTAAGAAAATTTAACATCGATCCCGACAAGATCGAATCAAAGCGTATGAGACTAATACAATTTAATCTTATTCCCTTTATCTCTCTCTCTAACTCTTTTTCTTTTTTCTCTGTCTATATTTTTCTATGTCTCACACTCTCTCTCTTTATCTATCTATCTATCTATCTATCTATCTATCTATCTATCTATCTATCTATTTATCTATCTATCTATCTATCTCTATCTATCTATCTATCTATCTATCCACCCATCCATTTATCTATCTATCTATATCTATCTATCTATCTATCTATCTATATATAGATATATATATATATAATATATATATATATATATATATATGTATATATATATATCCATCTATCTGTGGGGTCGCTATCACCGTATTATTTCCTGGAAATACATTGCTATAGTTCACTGATATAGAAACGCCTTTGTAAATAAGATGCTGATTTTAAGAGATTTGTAATCATAGATTCATTCTCTCTTTCTCTCTCTCTCTCCCCCCCCCCACACACACGCGCGTGCGCGCACACACACAAACACACACACACACACACACAAGAAGCTCTAATAAACACAAGCTCGCCCATAAACGTGCGCACGCCCCTACACTCACACTTCAGTTCAAATGATTGATGGAATTCTCTTTGATGTGAGAAGCATGGAGGATAGGTAAAATTTATTATATCAGTTTTTAATCTCCTACACCTATTTCTCCCACCCCTCTCACTCTCCCTCCCTCCGTTTATCTGTCTCTATTCCACCCCTCCCTCCCTCTATGCGTCTTCTTCTACCTCTCGTCACCAACCACTAACTTCACGTAGAGTGACTTCAGTCCAAAACAAAATTCTCATGGATAAACAAAATGCGTTGCATGTCGTATAAGCATTGGTTTTTACATGACAACAAATTTACAAAAATCTTTTCATCTCTCTTGTAACAGATTTCATAGCCTTGTGGCGTAAACTTATTAATATTCCTTTTATTCAATTTTCTTTTAACATAATTTCATTTAATAATTATGCGGTAAATAAATACATTTTTCTCTTGTCAGTATTTTAGTTTCAGCTATGGCTATTATTAGTGTGGTCATTTTAATTCCTGTTATAAGTTATTGCTGTTTTAATTAACATCGTTAATTTCACTGATTTTATAAATAATTTGGATACTATTAGTTTTAGTATCTTCTGTTTACTTTTTTTGTTTTATATATAGTTTTATATATATTTTAGTTGTTTTAGTAAACAAGTTTGTTGAAACACAAGTTCGCTGTTAAGAAAGTACGACCTACAGGAATCTGTGATTTCTACCTAATTACAAAACGAAAATGCAAGGTTGCAAGTAAAATGAAATAGCTACAATGTAAATTAACGCAGCTAATGGACATTTTTGTTTATGTAATTATCTGTAAACAAAACACAATCATAAGATTACCTAAGGGTCTAAAATGAGGTGATCATGAAAACAACTTTCTATTCGGCTTTAATATCATGTATAATTCATAGATTCTAAAAATGCTGAATAGCTACCACAGATATGAACGTTTAATGAGTATGTGGCGCCAAAACGTTATTTCTAAATAAAACATATATTAATTAGAAATATTATGTATTCCATGGAACTGGTATTTAGCTTTACTTTTGCTTAAAACTCTTTATAGCAAACTCGGCTACTTGCTGGATGGTATGTTTATAGTGAAATTACGAGTATCTTTGATACATGCTGTAAGTTGGGAGTTTTATTTTGGAGTTTTATTTTGAAAAAATACAAAATCAATGGAAAGCTTGCGTATTTTCATTTTATTTTCCTTAATATTTTAATAACAGTAAATAACACTGAATAACCAAATAAAAGTATAATTTCTGTTATTTTTCTTTTTCTAAAAAAAGACTACGCATTTTATAAGTGAAAAACTTAGTGAAATTCTGTAAATTGAAAAAAAAAATAAACAACGAGGTCAGTCAATTTATTGTATCGATTATTACTGATTAAGAAAGTAAAGTGTTTGATAGGTTGGGTACCCTATATACGCTCACCTTGGACCCGTTCTGATGTTAATAAACTAGCAATGACTCCTTTTGCTGCTGGTTCAGCCGTGATTAAGGTCTTTAAATATTTATTATATTTTATTGAACTAAAATTGCTGTATTCTGTCCCTCTTTTTATCCGGAATCATCCGGGTTTATCTGCTTATTCTTTTACTGTTTTCATTCATTTCATTACAGCAACCTAAGCAATTTTCCTTCTTATTTTTGTGTCAGTATATAACTGAGGTTGAACCGCTTAATTATGATTTTGACGCAAAGGGATTTAATATGACACATTTGGTTACACCAGACTATATAATCATAGACATGGATAAAAACACAAACCCCTACGTACATCAATATTCAACAGGGCTTTGCACAGTCTGAATCAAATAAATTCCACAGAAAAAAGCATAAGTAAAACCAAAAGAGAAGACCTCCGAAATACCGTGTACTTAAGATCTTACCTGGGACAAAGCCGTTGCGAAACGAATTTCGAAATTCTAGAGTTAAAAATTAATTCTTTCCTCTTTAGTTTCACGAAAACAATATGGCCATTTGTGCTTTGTTTACTACATCAGATTTCGTGAAAAGCTTGTTGTATATATGTGATAACACTAAAATCGAAGCTCACGAAGATTTTGCAGTTAAACCAGGTCATTAACGGCGCTCGAAAATATATGAATATAACAACAAACGGTTTCACCTATTCTACTTTAAAGAGTGTATTCACGGAGTGAAAGACAGGTCTGAACTAATGTTAACGTTATAGAAGAAGAGAATCTGATTTTGCGGCACATATGACTAGTTAAGAATAAAAATATAATGAAAACACTTTTTACATTTGCTGGGTTATGTGAAGCATCTACATACAAAAATAAATAGAGTCCTGCAGTGAAGACTGTTTCGAATCAAAGCAAAACGCGCGCTTATGTAGAGAGATAAGGGAAAATTTTAATTTTCACACTTTTGTAAGATACCTATTTAGCAAAGAACTGAAATCTCGAATAATAAGAAAAAAGATATTCCTTTTAGCTTATTTCTGGCACTTCAGAGCTGGTTAACTTCTAATCTAATTTGAAATGGTTCAGCTCTCGTCTATGTTGTATAAAAAGAAGCGATGTAAATATTTTCTGAGCTATAAGTCTAATTATTTTTGTATGTAAATCAGTCCCAGCAAACGGTAGATAATAAGTGTATTTGTCTAGAATGTCATGTTTGTTTTGCTCAGAGTATATAAAGAATTTTGTGTGTAATTAAAGACAAGTTTCCGAGATTAGCAGCGATTTATGCCCAATAACGCTTTCTTTACCAAAGCTGAATGGCATCTCATTTTGCTGCCAAAAGATGTTAGTTTGTTTTGTCAACTATTACTGCGCCTCAACGTAGATTTGACCTTTTTCGTTCAGTTCACCCTGATTGCTTAACCTCATTCACTTCATTTAATTTAGCAGTTTGTTGTCTCCTCTAAGCCGTAATATAGATTATTAGAAATTCTTTAATGATTGACAATTGACTGTGTGCAAGAGTAAAGAGGGTTTTTCCAGAAATAGTGGATGAGACTTTCTAATTAGTTGCAAGGAACTTAACAAGACTTAACATATCTTACTTTCAATATATATATGTGTGTGTGTGTGTGTGTGTGTTTGTATGTATGTAAGTATATAGTTGAAATTTACAGAAAAACAAAAGACGAAGGCAGATGTATAAACAAGAAGCAGGTATATTATTTCCATGCTCGAGAAGGTGAGAAAGTCCTTTAAGTTTCGAGCCTACGCCCTTTCGGGGTCGATAAGATAAGAACCAGTTGGAATCTAGAATCGCTGTAATCGACTTACTTCTTACCCCCAAATTCTTGACTTTGCACCAAAATTTAAAACCAACACACATACACACACACACACACACACACACATGAATATGCATATGCACGTGTATACTTATGCGTAAGTATGTATGTGTATGTGTCTGTGTGTGGGTGTACTCATATATTTCAATTAAGCATAGCGGTATCAATAACCTAATGCTAGAATTTAATATACATATGAAGCAGAAACACACCCTTGTCGAGTCCAGACCGTAATAAAACATTGACAAAACGAAAAGGGAACATGAAACTACGGAATGAACTTCATTAACCAACAGTGTTTCTGCTAAAAAACAAAAGAATCACTTCGCTTTTGAAGCTCCTAAAAAGGTATACAAATTGATGTAGAAGCGCTCGACTTTGAGTGCGTTACGTTTCATATCAGAAAGAGCTGCAAAATAATGAGGTTCAATTTATATTTCATGTTTCCTTGTCATTCATATATATATATATAATATATATATATATATATATATATATATATATATATATATATCATGTGTGTGTGTGTGTGTGTGTAGTGCAATATATGGATTCATAGAATCATGTGGCTATCACAGGAAGCTCCTCAAATGGCGACCGGCTATCAGACTCTGATGCAAAATAATCTATTGGATTTATTATTAGGTGATGAAGGTTGCGAAACGACCGTAATGCTAAGGATAACAAGTGTTTAAATAATATATTCACCTCTCATATTTCCTTAGTATTATAGCATATATATATACATATATATATATATATTATATATATATATATATATATATATACGTGTGCGTATGTATGTATGTGTATGTAGGTACATATGCATGAATATCCATACTTACACACACACACACACACATATATATATATATTTATATATATATATATATATATATATATATATATATATATATATATATATATATATATATATATCGTTGCTATTAGGCAAAAGTATCGTAAGTCCAAAACATTGCTTTTTCAGAAGACGAAAAAATAGTTTCACCATTCCATAGCAAAACCGTTGTATGATACTTTGACATTTTATGATATCTTGGTATCCGCAGCAGCTGGAGATACGATAGTTTGATCAACAGAACCGGTTATTGCAAGCAAAAATAAATATTGAAAAAAAATGGCCAAATTTGGACATACATGAGTTTGTGTATGTATGTGTGTGTGTGTATTTGTTGTATAATATACGGATTGATAGAATAAAATGGCTAGCACAGAAAGATCTTCTGGTGGATCCGGCTATCATACCACATAGTCATCTAATAAGGAAGAGTGTAATGCAAATGAAATCCAGGAGATCCAACCGATGAGATTATTTCATGAAGTGTATATAAACCATAAAATGTCTGGAAGTAAGAGAGATGAATATATTTACCATGTATTTCCTTATGATTATGGTCCTTTCGCTACCTTTATTGAATAATAATAATTTCCGTGTACAATAAATTACACTTTCGTGTCTACACTAATATGCATGTCACTCATTATATTTACAAATGAATGCAAATGAATGGAAATAAACAAAGCTAGCTCATCAGATCACCAGAACATCATGGCTGAATCAACGATTCAACTGTGTGTGTGTGTAATTTTGTCAACTACACAATATATTAAGGTTATTTGGGCAGCGTCCATGAGAGAAAGAGCACTATGATGCAATTCCCTCTGCCAGAAATTCTGAATCGACATACTGTACTGTTTGACCTGCGTGCCGGAAGCTGCAATACGAACATTTCAAAGTGTTTGGGTGTCAATCTGAGGAGTAGGAAAGAGTTGGATAAGTCTAATAGTGATTACGAAGGTACGGCAGCTCAGAAAATTCACTATGACCATTCTGATGAGAAAAGATCTTCTGAATCGCTTGGTGAGATGCAGGCCATGATTGACAACGACCCCTCTAAGTCAATCAGGCCCATTGTCAGGGATATGGGAGTGTCTGAGTTTCTTATCAAACAGGTAGTGCATGAAGACATTCGGTACTCCTCACACAAGATGAGAAAGGGTCAATTTTTATCCCAAACCATCAAGGAAAAGAGGGAAGACCGTGCTACGAAGATTTCGAACAAACTCAAGTATCCCTTCCAACCGAACATGCTTTGGTTTTTGTCAGAAGAGAAAAATTTCCGTCACGGTCAGATGGTGGACACACAGAACAACCGTTGGCTTGCCGTGTCCCCAAAACATGAAACGGGCATGATTAAAATCAAACATCCATTCAAAATCATGGTTTTGATAATTAGTGATGGTGACGTTATGCCTCCATTCATCTCACACATGGCTTCACACTCAACACAGAGGCCTACATCAAGTGTCTGGAGGAGGTAGTGCTGCCCCTGGGTCAAGAGGGTGGCTGCTCGAAGACCCTATGTCTGGCAACAGGACTTTATACCATGTTACACAGTAGGAGAACCCAGTCATGGCTGTCAGACAATTTCTGCGACCACATCACCCCTAACATCTATCTGGTCACATAACTCCCAGACTGCTGGGACACAGTTGAGCGAGAGACCAACAAAAGTACTTGTAACACCAAAGATGAACTGAAGGCAAGAATTATGGCAGCATTCACCAACTTTAAAAAGGACACTGCCCAGAAGAGTTGCAACAGACTCCGAAGTCGTCTGAAGGCCGAGGTTGAAGCCAATAGCGATTTTATTGAATAAATTTACTGTTTAGTATTTCAAAAATTTTTATGTAGTTTTAGTAAATACATCAGTTGCAATGAGATGTCAGTGTAGTTTTCCTTTCTGCGTAATTTAGACGACAGCTTATTCACTGTGCATGTGTGTGTATATATATATATATATATATATATATATATATATATGTGTGTGTGTGTGTGTGTGTGTGTATGTGTGTGTGTGTGTACACACTCACACACTCACAGAAACAGAGTCAGATATATACAGACAGTCAGATAGATAGATAGATAGATAGACAGAAAGACAGACAGACAAACAGACAGACAGACAGACAGACAGACAGACAGACAGACAGACAGATAGATAGATAATTATCGTCCTGGGACTCGTGCTCTGCGCCTCTACGATTATTTAGGCTTTTGTTTAATTTTCTGCATTTCGAGACAGAAATGTTTTTCTTTTCTTTCCCTTTTAGGTAGCGTTCTTAGACTCTCAATTCTAAGAGCGTTCTACCGAAATTAATGTTTCCACCTCTTTCAAATTCCACATGCTATAGATTAAATTCTTCTGCCTCTTCTTCTTTGTAAGCAGATAATAGGTTGCAAGCTGATGGAACGTGCCATCAGTAATTCTTTGACAAAGGAGGATGGCAGGGTTTCTAACATTCACAGTCAAATATTACGGAAATGACACAAATTAGACACATTAAAGTGAAAACCTGCATCGAAGACCAACTACGCTATAGGAGACCATCAAGTGGGAACATTGATATGAAACCCCTTTGAGAAAACGAATTGATTCCCATGGACGGATGAGTCAAAATACATATGCTTACGCCACGTCTGGACTATGGTCACGTGGAAAGTGTATGGAAAGTTTAATACCCGGACACTTGACCGCCTATTTGAAAAAGGATAAATATCTGTAAGTTTAGGTTCTTCCATTGCTCTCATAAAATCACTCTTATGAATTCTTCAACCAACTCTTATAGACTTATGATTTTCTATGGAGGCCGCCACATTTTTCTCTCGTATTCTGCATTTTACATAAACAAATATAAGTTGACTAATTACCCTAATCTAAATCAAATTAACAAATATTAAATGTCTTGATTGCGTGATAAACACATTTTATAAATTCCTTCATAACAAACCATCTTGTGATGAGAGCCGTTCAACACAAAAGGGATTAATTTCATTACAAAGCTACAATTCTTTCTGAAACTTCTATTATTTGCAATTAAGACCAAAGTTGTTTACTATACTATCGTTGAATGATGCCTCACTTTATTACCAAATCACGTGCTAAGGTCATTTCTATAGATTTTCCATAGAAATTATGGTCAGCACTGATTTTGTTACGACGTTTCTTTTCCAAGCCGTCAGATGTAAACAACATCAATCGTCTCGGTTACAAATTCTACGGAAAATCTGTAGAAATGATCTGCACATGTGATTTAAGGGCACTGCTAACACAGTAGTACAGGGTATTGTCTGATGAAAATGTTTAATATGCTTTGTGGTATATTATGGTTACGTAACGAAATACTGTGTCCCTACAAACCATTAATATTTATTACCAGCAAGGCGGTGAGCTGACAGAATCGTTAGCACGCCGGGCAAAATGCTTAACGGTATTTCGCCTACCGTTACGTTCTGAGTTCAAATTCCGCTGAGGTCGACTTTGCCTTTCATCCTTTCAGGGTCGATAAATTAAGTACCAGTTATGCACTGGGATCAATGTAATCCACTTAATCCCTTTGTCTGACCTTGTTTGTCCTCTCTGTGTTTAGCCCCTTGTGGGTAGTAAAGAAATAGGTGTTTCGTAGTTGTTCACACAAGTGTGACTTTTTTTATTTCTTATTCTCATATAATATCGAAATCATCTCCAAAGATTAATATTTCATAAAACAGTCCGGATCATGTTCATTTCTGTCTGCTGCAGGGATCCTAAAGTGTTTCATAATGTCCTGATTAAATGCACGTAACTGCGTTGACCAACCCATGACGTTTATGTATTAAAAATCCAATAGGAAATATCTCGTTCCCTGACGGATTAATCTTATTGAGTTCAAGATAATCCACCTCATCTTTTATAAGGTGGAACCAGGAAAGTATTTGTAGGACGAAACAAATAAGGATTTGAATGTTTAAGTCTAAAACTCGGAGAGCAGTTTAGTGTTAGATCCGTAGATGGTTTCCTTACATGAGAACAAACTCTCAAATGGTCCACTCGACTTAGATGTAAGGTCCACTCGACTCAGAAGTAATTCTGAACAGGGACTACCGTTAATACTTTTTTGTGGAATTAAATACGCTAATGAGAAACTAATTACTACATTTCAGCTGAAATTCGCTAATCATCTCCTGCCATTTAGCTGACACAAATTTCACTTTTGTTCATGGGTTGGTATGCAATCGTCCACCATGCTATAACGTCATTATATTTACATTTCTCACCAAGTGACTATCTTATTTGTCTACGAAATGCTGCGATATCCAAGTTTATGTAACATCGTTTGAATATTTATTATATTTATTGTAATTTATCTTTTAATTTTTATATAGTTGAAATAACTTCCTGTCTTGTTATGCTGCTAATTCCATCAAAGTATGTAATTGTTCAATGATTGATCAAAGTACACTGTAGCAGAACAAACCCTAACCTAGCGTAAGATATACAATGAGCAATTTGAAGAAAATAAGGCACTGTCATAACAGAAAAAAGTAATTGAATGAAGATAAGTTAAGAAAGTCCTAGAGAAACAGCTATATACTTTCAAACGTCTTGATAGAAAAGAACAGACATGGCGGATAACGTATTCAGAGAAAACCTTAGAATACGAATATGATGCGTTGTACGTTCACAACATGGATTTTTCATTCAGATCCACCTTTCCGATCGTGTATACATTAAAGTGTTCAGAGTGTAAATCGTTGGTCCCTTTAGTCTTTAAATTATCCTAAGAAAATAAGAATAATGGCCTTAGATTTTTTATGAAGGGCAATTAGGAATAAAATTGGTTGTTTTAGAGCAATTAATCTTCAGATACGAAGGAAGTTTCAATATTTAGATCGAAGTAGGCGGTGAGCTGGCAGAAACGTTAGCACGCCAGGCGAAATGCTTAGCGGTATTTCGTCTGCGTTACGTTGTGAGTTCAAATTCCGCCGAGGTCGACTTTGCCTTTCATCCTTTCGAAGTCGATAAATTAAGTACCAGTTACGCACTGGGGTCGATGTAATCGACTTAATACCTATGTCTGTCCTTGTTTGTCCCCTCTGTGTTTAGCCCCTTGTGGGTAATAAAGAAATAGGTATTTCGTCTGTCTTTACGTTCTGAGTTCAAATTCCGACGAGGTCGACTTTACCTTTCATCCTTTCGGGGTCGATAAATTAAGTATCAGTTGCGTACTGGAGTCGATCTAATCAGCTGGTCCCCTCCCAAAAAGTTTCGAGCCTTGTACTTAGAGTAGAAAAGGCGGTAAGCAGGCAGAATCTTTAGCAAAGTGCTTAGCGGTATTTCGACGATCTTTACGTTTGGGTTCAAATTCCGCCGAGATGGGCGTCATTCAATCTTTCAGAGGCCTATAAAAAACGCGCAGGTTGAGCACCGGGGTCGATATATTCGATTAACCCCTCTTCCTCTTTCGACATTGCTGACCTTGTGCCAAATTTGAAACCAATGTTTTGATCGAAGCAGCGCGGTCGATTGGCAGTATCGTTAGAGCGATGTACAAAATGCTTTGTGGTATTTGATTATGGCACTTTGTAGATTTGAGTTGAAATCCGGCTAATATCATATGCGATAAATAAAGTATCTGATAAGTACTTGTATAGTTGTAATTCCCTTTACACTCCCTAAGCATTTGTGGCTTTGCATCAATATGAGAAATTTCGATGTGTTTCATCTCTTGTCATCATCCACTTTCTTACATACAGAGGTAAACTCCATGTTAACTTCATTCGAAATATGGAGTTTTATTTCTTATAGAAAACGAAACTTGTTTAAAACGCAATGTTCTACTGAGCTTACCAAACTGCTAATTTATCTTTAAATATTTCACGGACTCTACTCCAGTTACCCATGTAATATGGATATTCTTCTTGGTTTACAGTTCATAGAGCACGATTTTTAATGTCCTTATTGCATGAACAAAATAAATATATTTCCGAAACAGCAACTGATTCTCTCATCCGCCAGACGAGGGGCAAATTATATAATCACTCAACCTGATATGAATGACAATTGAAAACGACTTCCAGCTCGCACGCACACACACACACACAATTCACCAATGCTGGTAAGAAAACACTTGCTCTTTTTATGGTAACCATACTTAGTAAATTATATAATATACAAGAGTCTTCATTTGGTGCAGACCAGTAGAAATAATTTCCAGTTACTCCTAAAAATCCAAATATAATGACATACAAAGCGAAAATCGCCTTGTACCTCATTATTCTAAATGCAACTGTGTAAAAAAAAATCTTGAATAAAATTTTGTCAGTTTCAAAGTCTTTATCATTTCCACTATTAAGATTGTCCTAGGGCTAAACAGTAACACTACGTACAGCCAAAGGAGCGTTTATCTTGCAGATGAGCTCCGGTATCAAGACGGGAACTGGCGAGTCTTTTTGTACATATAAATATATGTATGTATACATATGTGTGTGTGTTTGTGTGTGCGTAAGTGTGTGTATGTGTATGCATGTGTCTATGAGTTCGTATTTATTGTGCATATATATTTTATCGATTTGGACATTTCATCAGTACATCAATCATATAAAAAGTGTTATTTTTCCACGTTAACGCATCGATTGATTTCTTCATCAAGATATAATTAGATAAGAGTTTAGAGAAAGATAAAAAATTGTATTCAATGATAAGACATCTTCCCAGATAAAACAGCGCTAACGAAAGTTTTCTGATAGTGACGTGGACATCTCTACGGTTGCGCATCGGTGCTGGAGCATGGTTGGTAGTGGAGACTAAATACCTAGGTAAACTAAAGGATTTTCATCGGTTATAAGCAGATTCTTTGTTATATATAATTCATTAGTTATTCAGCTAAATACATATCATGTCAATTAACCTGCTGGATTAGTATTACGGAGGCCACGATTTATGCTTTCCATAATAAATGGTTGTACAGGGATTCTGTTTATACTGATCAAATGCATGTGCTCCTTCCTCCTTTTCCTCCTTTTCCTCTTTCCGACGAAGAGCTGCGTTCGAAACGTCATTTGTTCTCTTATTTTTCCATCTAAAACTTTCCCCAAGACACCTGATGAAGGCTGGAGAGTATATCAGCCGAAACGTTGTGTTAAGAGCAAGATGAGGACAAATATCCGTCAAATGTAAATAATGTAAATAATGTACATAATTTCTCATCTCTTAAATATAGAATTATATATTTCTTTATATGGACAAACAAGGACAAAGGGATTAAGTCGATTGCATCGACCCCAGTGCGTAATTGGTACTTATTTAATCAACCCCGAAAGGATGAAAGGCGAAGTCCACCCCCACGAAATTTGAACACAAAACGTAACGACAGACGAAATACTACTAAGCATTTTTTCGGCGCGCTAACGATTCTGCCAGCCCGTAGCCATGCTTTTCCTCTAATATATTCACTTTGTAGTCCAATTGTTTTTCTTCCTATTTGGTTCATGGATTTGCCTCTTTCGTGACTAAATGTGAGAGGAACCATAGGAAAAAATGATTCTTCAGATCGAAGATCAAACCGAAAGTTCTCCCAATTGTGAACTCCATAAAAATACTCAAAAGCTGAGTGGTGGTGATGAACCATGCAAAGTTTTAGGTCGATTTCCAAACCAAAAACAAGTACCGTCCACCTGAGATGTTGTATTTTTTTCCTTTTATCCAGTTTGTCCCACAAGGCACAGGTCCAGTCGAGAATGAGTTATGAAATACCTGTCGTCGTACTAGGATCGAACGCCGAAATAGAAGGATGAAAAGCAAAATCGACCTCGGCGGAATTTGAACTCAGAACGTAGCGGCAGACGAAATACCACTACGCATTTCGTCCAGCGAGCTAACGTTTCTGCCAGCTCGCCACCTCACTAACCAAATATCTTAAATATAAAGCAATGAAGAAGAGAATGACAGAAATTCTGATGCAAGAAATGGCGAAGAAGGGAATTTTTAAAAATCGGTACAAATTGTAAAGAGTTTTAGAATATTATTAATGTATTTCATATATAAATATCATCATTGTAGATGCGTTAGGGAATGAGAACTCTCAACGTATCTGAATGGACATTATATTTCAAAACATAGATATATTCTATTGGGTGTATGAAGAAATATGTAAAATTCTTACGAAATAACTTAAAATACATTTGCTATGAATAACTAGAGAGAATCATAGAAAATAATCTAATTTATTCACACACACACACACACACGAACACACACACATACACACAGTAAATACATATAGTAATTCATATTAGTTGTTTGTATGAGTATACATTAACTTTACACGCATACATAAATTTGTATATAGGCATATGCATACACACAAACACACATGCACACACACAGACATGCACACACACACACACACACGCACACACACACACACACACATATATATATATATATATATATATATATACATGCACATACAAATAATTATACACACAGACGTAGGTGTGTATGTGTGTGTTTGTGTGTCTTTATATCAACGATAAACATTTCTATATAGTAACTGTATGTTTTCCAATCAAATGTGTACATCACTATTTCAGTAAGATATCTAGAAGATGCGAGTACGACTATATACAGCTGAAAAGATCTAATAACTCAGAATCTACCCGGAATTTTCGGAGTATCAATCAAAGACTAGTCTCACGTCCCATGGCAGGTACTTATTCATTTCAACCATTTGACAAAAATCAACATTAAATCTAATGACCTATTCATCAATTATGTTACAATTTCCAATCATTAAGTATATACCGCTCATCGTATTCCTAGGCTTATCTAGCACTATCGTTGTTTTCCATAATCAATGACTGTCCTCTTATCCTTTGCTGTGACGGTCCGATAAACCCGAAACCTTCAAACAAGGCCACGTATCAACTTTCAATTTCTAATTAAACTGACTCTCCGAATTATCTCCCTTACTTTATTTATTAATGAATTGAGAAGATTTATCATAAAAGTCAACGATTATGAATTCATTACATGTGTAGATAATGTTTTTCTATTCTATTTTAGCTTTTGTTAGGTTCGTAAACGCCTTCTTAACTGAGCTAACAACATACATAATAGTCACAAGACCGTGGCCTCTGTAGAAAGCAGAATATCATATTTACGTACATACATATGTATATATATAGAGAGAGATATGGATAAAGGGATAGATAGACATACTGCATATATATTATATATATATATATATAATATATATATATATATATATATAAATAGATGAGTGTATTTTTACCTTGTTAACAATTAACACGGAAAAATAAATAAATAGTTACCAGGGCAGCAAAAATCTCGCAAGTACAGGTGTTGTAACTCCTTGTTTATAAAGGTAGAAACTTCGTGTTTACGTTGAATATTTAAATTGAAAGTTCCAAATATATATATATATATATCAAACAGGTACATCAAACAGGAGAGTGAATCCTTGCTTGCCGCTGTTAGAATTGACAATACAATACCTAACGGAAACGTGATGCACCCACAAACATTTAAGAAACAAGATGAAGAAGTAAGAATAAACAACTGGAAAATGAAACCTCTGCATGGGCAATACTTCAGAGAAAACGGAAGGAAAATACAAGATCAACACTTGGAGATAGCTAAGGAAAAGTGATCTGAAAGGATGCACTGATTCATCGATACGCAGCACCCAGGAACAAGCTCTGAGAACTAATTACACCAAGTTCCAAATAGATAAGAATAGCGAATCGTCCCTTTGTAGGATGAGTGGCAGCAGAAATGAAACAACGTCACATATTGTAAATGAGTGTAATAAGCTGGCCTAAAAGCACTACGAAAGGAGATATGAAAACGTGGTTGGTTAAGTCCGTCCATCGGAGGCTATGTGAAAAGTACGGCCTGAACAGAGCACGGAAAGGATACGAACATGAACAGAAGAAGTCACGGAGAACAATGAACATAAGATAATGTGAGATTTTAAAATCCAATGTGACTCCTTAATCGATGCTCGGAAACTAGACATTGTTGTGGTAGATAAAGGAAGAAAAAAAAGGAAATCAAGATTATAGATACCTGGAGATGAAGGCATAAGCGACAAAGAACTAGAAAAGATTGAAAATTACACACTACTAAAAAACGAGATTGCAAGAATGTGGACTATGAGGAGAGTGTCTGTCATTCCAGTAGTTGTACGAGCACTCTTAGCACTAACAACCAAGTTCGAGAAATATGTCAAAGATGTCGGAATTGAATTACAAGCAGAGCAAGCCCCCAAAACTGCTCTGCTAGGGACAGCTAGGATTTTGAGATTGGTACTTAGATGTTGAATGTCTCCTACGGTAATTAACAACCAAGTATCAAAGCTTGTAACGTGCAGAAAGATAACCTGTGAGACCTCAGACAACAGGCTGCCGTCCGCTCTCACTGAATCTACCAGCACAGACAAACAAGACCGAATGTCCTGAGAAGAAGAAGAAGAAGAAGAAGAAGAAGAAGAAGAAGAAGAAGAAGAAGAAGAAGAAGAAGAAGAAGAAGAAGAAGAAGAAGAAGAAGAAGAAGAAGAAGAAGAAGAAGGACTACTATTACTACTACAAGGAAAAGAATAACTTCTAGATGAGGCACAAGATCGAACATTATTGAAAGAGCTGTATCTTCGATTATATCGACTTTGATAATAGGTAAATACTAAATTTATCGACCCCAAAGTTGTCATATAGGACAGTATTTTTATCTGATTTTGCAAAGGTGTGTAATTAAATACTGCGTGGTATAAAGAACATTGAATGATATGAGAGCGACCATAATTATAACTCTATAAAGTCTCGTCGACTGGTGAAATGGTTAAGGCGTTGAAGTGACAAAATGTATTGCTTATATACATGTGATATTGACTGACACTCCGTCGGTTAGGGCGATGAGGGTTCCAGTTGATCTGATCAAGGGATCAGCCTGCTCGTGAAAATAAGGCGCAAGTGACTGAGTACTCCACAGATACGCGTACCCTTAACGTACTTCTCAGGGACATTCAGCATGGTACAGAATATGACAAGGCAGGCCCTTTTGAAATACGGGTACTACTCATTTGTATCGGGTGAGTGGAGCAACGTGAAATAAATTATGTTAGTCAAATACAAAACGCGCCGCTGCGAATCGAACTCAGAACCTTACCATCGTAAGCTGAGTACCTGAACCACTAAGCCACGCGCCTTTACAGCTAATATGATATTTAGTCCGTCTCCCACCTCATTTACTACGACTATAGTCAGCTCTACACTAAACTCTTACGACCATACATCCATTTTCTCCCTGCTTTAGCAGGCAAGGCGTCTTCCTCTTCCGTTAATAAAATGTATATTATTTACTTATTTATTAATTGTTTGTTATTCTTATTCCCAGAGAACACACTGTTTAGCAATATTCGGTATATAGTTTACCTTGAAGTCCTTTCGACCAAACAAACCTCTGCAACAACACTAAATCATACGCAACCACCAAAAGCTACATCAACAACGTAACATGAATTTTCGTGGAAAAATATTGTAAAAGGAAGAAAAAAAATCAAAAGCAGAAAGAAAAACACCCAAAAAGGGAAAAATAATAATAAAACAAAAACGAAAGCAGCATCAAAAACAACAAAATGAACAACAAAACTCCTAAAACAGGTTCAGGCGATGTTCAATGCTAAATAACTAAGTTTAGGGAGAATATATTAAATGGGTTTCGTTTTCGCAAAGTATTTATTGCCCAGACGAAAACTACGTCAAACAAAACAGAAAAATACACAATCACACGAAACCTCTCTCTCTCTCTCTTACTCCCCCTCACTCTTCCCCCATCTCCTTCTCCTTCTATCTCTCTTTCGCTCTCTCTCTCTCTCCGACTTTCTCTCTGTCCTTTATCTAACAATATACATATATATATATATATAGGCACAAACACACAAATACTCTCACACAGAATATACGCAGGAATACATGCATAAATACACACACACACACACACACACACACACACACACACACACACACACACATATATATATATATATATATTATATATATATATATATACAGGTATATACAGGTGTATATGTTTCTGATTATGTGTATGTATATATGTGTATGTGTGTGAGAGACTCTACACATGTATATACGCATACGTGCATACTTATATATGTGAGTGTTTGTATGTATAAATGAATGTTCGCGCACACATGTATACACACACACATATACACACACATACATCCACTGACACAGGCATGTGTATTAATTCTAATATGATATGCCTGGAAACAAGTTAGTTTTGATTATTAAGCTAAGAGCTAGCATTAATCACCCCATTAAACAGACCTCATTTAAATTGCTTTGTTATTCTGACACATTTTGCCCACCATAAACATACGTGCTTCTTGATCATCACAAACGTTCCCATGTTCATATCTTGCTCTATCTGTCTGTCTCAATCTCTCTCTCCCCCTCTCTCTCTTTCTCTTCACTCAGTCTTTCGCTCTCTCTTTCTCTCTCTTTCTCTCTCTTTCTCTCCCTGTATGTATGCATATATATGTGAGCCTGTATATGTCTGTATATGTATATATTCATATGTAAATACATATATACACATGTACGCACACACACACACACACACGCACACACACACACACACACACACACACACACACACACACACACACACACACATATATATATATATATATATATATATGAATGTTTGTGTGTATGAACATGTATATATTTATGTATATGACTATAAATATATGAATATATATATATACACACAGATATATAAATGAATATATTTATACACACACATACACACACACACAAACACACACACACATATATATATTGAATAATTGTTTATAATAAAATAATTCTACATCAATCTAGATTTTACTCAATACACTTTGTAGAGTATATATTTATTATTCTTCTACAAGTAGATTGATGACAGTAACTTCCTTCGAACAGTCCACCGAAGTCTTCAGGTAGAAACTTCGAAGTCACTATTTTTACTCTTGTATATTTCAGTTATCCGCCTTCAGTTTCTCGTGAGGGAATTATCTCTTTGGAAGAGGGAGCTTATATGATTACACCCACAAACAGACAGGCAGACAGACAGACAGACTAACAGACAGACTAACAGACAGACAGATAGACGGACAGACAGACATATAGATAGATAGATAGATAGATAGATAGATAGATAGATAGATAGATAGATAGATAGATAGATAGATAGATAGATAGATAGATAGATAGATAGATCATGCCATGATACGTAACAAGTTGCGAAACCTTTGCATAGATGGTAAACTGGGAGAGTTCCTACATGCCTTCCTGAAACATAGAAATGAAGCAGTCACGACCTGTGGTGCCAACTCTAAGGAAACCCAAAGGGAACTGATTTGGGGACATTGCGGTTTATAGTAACTCAGTTAAACATGACCATGACCACTCAGACAGTCACTTTGCTACGCCGATGGTATAGAATTGTCACAGATAATAAAAATTCTCACGATATCTGAAGGTTGCCTGCTGTATACAAGTGGGATGAACGAAAGAACATGCTGTTCAATGCTTGGAGAATTCACGAACTGCGTTATGAACTCACAAATGCACAATTCCTTCCTATACAAAACCCGAAAGCACTGTAATCTCAGTTTCACATCTCACCAAATGCGACTTTGTCCTTTCTTCACTTCGACCATGATAAACTATTCAAGTTCTGAGACCAATAATAGCAATTCGTCTATTCTCCCCCAACTTTCAAACCTCGTAACTATGCGAGAAATAATTATTTCCATTCTTCATTTTGAAATTTGTCGTTTTATTTTATTAGGACGTTAGGGAATATCCTCGTACCATCGAACACTTAGTAAAACAGCAAAATACCATAATATTCGCCGAACTAGCGAAGCACAAACGAAACTAAAATAACAATATATGATAACTGACAAAAATAGAAATGTATTCATTTTCTCTCCTCTAAATCAAAATCGAAAAAAAACTTTGCACGTATCAACAGAAAAACGATGGATACCTTAATGAACAGGTACACGGTAAATTGATGTCAGCTGCGAGATTTTGGTTATGTAATTCCACCCACTTTGACCTTAGTGTCAACAACATTTCCTGCCTGTTTATTCCACTCTCCACCCATTCTATACCAGCTGCTCCAGACGCCAAACTGAACTAGACAGTGTAATTAATCTCAACCACCACATCCCCCCCTGCCACCACTCTCATTTTTGAACGACTTCTAATTTCGGAAACACATATGTTGATTTCTTCGCATTAAAGATCAACATTTACTCCCGACACCCTGCCTCGACTACTTCAGACTTCTCTCACTCCTGCTTCAGAACAAAAGATATCACTCAATCAGTCAAGGTTAAATAAAGATAGGATAAAAGGTTTCATTTAGGATACTTGCTTGGATTAAAAGCAGAAAATGTCCACTACCTTCTTTATTTCCATCCATTAAACCAGAATTCGTAAATCAAACTATCAACACATTTACAGGGAGAAACGATACACATGCGCCGGTATTCCAAATAAGGGAGAAAATATTTAATGTAAACCATTTTTGTTTATCTTTACAGATTTTCTAGAGATATCAGAGCAAACACTGAAAGTTTAGACGTTTCTTAAACGAATACGTCATGTAAACAATGTGATCAACGATAGAAGAAAATAATGGGTGTGTGCGCATACTTCAAGGGTAATTCTTATTTCATGAGTGCCATATCCAACTCATCAACCATCCACGAACGCATGGCTTAAATACGCACTAAGCTTAACGGTGTAACACTATTGGACAGACCAACTCTCATGTTAAACACATTCCTATCAACTTATACGCAAAAATTAATTGCAAGAAAGGCCACAGTATTCCGTTTTGCGACGCTCGTATACTACCAAGTCTATTGAAGGATTACACGGCAATATTGAGCTTTATGTTCGCGTTAGCAACGTGCTTAATATGGAAATCGGTCTATCCAACAGTGGTGCACCGCTAAACGTAGTGGGTATTTAAGTAATCCGTTCATTGATGCGTTGAATGTGGTGATGATAAAAGAGCAACAACTCGTGAAATATGCATATATATATATGTGTGTATATATATATATGTGTGTATATATATATATATATATATATATATATATATATATATATATATATATATATATATATAAATTCAGATGAATATGGTACGATGCACCAGAATTTAGTACGGTATTATCCATGCAATATCAAAGTAAGGTGATTAAAATCAAAATAAGCAACAAGGATATCCAGAGGTAATGCAATACGATCGTTTCATGCAACTCCATTTAATTGAACAATGTAATCATTACATCAGTTTAAAATGCAGAACAATCCTCAGCTGCACAAAGATATAGAATTTAATTAAATTAAAACAGATGGACACATTCGTATAATTATACCTAAAATCTCCAAGAAGTTAAGGAGATAGACTAAGAACATGCTGCCTTCACTCCAGCATAGAAGCTACTAAGGTATCACGAAAATATACAATGTTACAGACTCTGTCTGTCACTGATTTCTTTGTTTTTATGGGGTAAGTTTTTAATTTATTGACTAGTTTATCAAATCCTTGTATATCTAAGGCTTAGAGAACAAAGGGACAGTATCTGTTAGGGTTATATATACCAAATTTTTACCACAATAGAGGGAGGAAAATAAATTTTCCAGAAATAGTTTAATACGTATACATATTATACACTTATTTAAGTGTATAACATGTATAAATATTAAACTATTTCTGGAAAATTTCTTTTCCTCCCTCTATTGTGGTAAAAGTTTGGTATACACTCAAAAGTATTCAACAATTTCTATCGTTTTGTTATATTCTTCTTAATAATACTCTGAATAACCTAAACTTTAACTGTATACAATATAGTAACATTCTGTCGACCAAATCCACTCATAAGGCTTTGGTCGGCTCGAGGCTATAGCAGAAGGCACTTGCCCAAATTGTCACATAATGGAACTGAACCCGAAACCATGCGATTGGGAAGTAAGCTTCATACCACACACCCACTCCAGTGGCTATATTATACTCTCTCTCTCTCTCTCTCTCTCTCTCTCTCACACACACACGCACACACACACACACACACACACAATCAAGTACTTCCATTTCTCAATTTAATGCTGAAATAGTGAAACTTAAACAAATAAATGAGAATTAACCTTTTACTTGAAAAACATTAAAGGACCGAACGAAATGCGATAGAGGGTCGGGGGCGGCATTATCCTAATTTTTCTACTTATATTCCATTTTATTGTCCATCGAAAATATGACAACCGGTTCTCACTATAAAAGAATAAAATATTTATATCCGGTTCGTACGAACCGGTAAGAATAGGGTTCAATATAAAACAAAACTCTCAAGAAAAGAAACCTATTAGATATAATCTGCAGTATTTATTTTTGCTGCCGGGAGCTGGGGAGCAAATCGCAGTAAAGTCGATCGGTCGTAAGTCGGATAGGTCGTAAGTCGATGATGATGACCTATATATATATATGTGTATATATATATATATATATATATATATATATATATATATATATATATATATATATATATATATACACACACAGAGGGTGCGTTAAGTAATTTGTCGTCTAAATTACACAAAAAGGAAATCGCAATAGAGGATATTAAAACATTCGGACAGAAGATAGACGCTACAAAGACGGACAAGGAACAACAATTAGGACAGGCCAAAAAAAAAAAAAGAAAGACAAAAGCACGAACCGATTTCATTACGCAATACCTTAATAAGGAAAAGCAATAGAAAACTCCAGCAAAGTCACAAGTATTTACTCGCAATCAACGTTTATTTCATGTCTTACAAGTGTTCGATGTAGCTACCACCTGCAGAGGTTAATGAAAGGGATATAATTCATGTGATCTCAGCAACAGGATGAGCGCAAGCGTGTGTGTGTATGTGAGAATGGTGTGTGTCAATGTGTAAGTATGTGTGTGTGAATGGGAGCGAGTGAGTTTGACGGGAGTGCGTGTGTAACCCGTGTGTGTGTTCGTGTGTTGTGTGTAGCAGTTAATGTGTGCTTTTACGCGTGGTGGGTGTACATGTGTATGTGTATGTGTGTCACTGTGACCAAATAGTGTGCATGTGTATAATGTATGCATACGGGCGAAAGTTATCTTTGTCTATGTATGTTGCCCGTGGTTATGTGTGTGTGCGTGTACGTGTATATATTGTCTGCCTTCCGGTATCATGTGCTTTTGTGGGTGTGGGAGTATGCAGGATGATGTGGGGTGTGTATATGCATGCATACATATATTTGGCCTACTCGCCAGCGGTGTGAAACCATTCGAATTCTAAAACGAAGCGAAGTTCATTGTGACCATCGAGGTATAACAACATCCGATAGTCTCGTCGAAACTGTTATATACACATATACATATATACGTATATATGTATATATTTATACATATTCTTTCTTTTTTCTTTTTCTTTTACTTGTTTCAGTAATTTCACTGCGGCCATGCTGGAGCACCACCTTTAGTCAAACAAATCGACCCCAGGACTTATTTTTTTGTAAGCCTAGTACTTATTCTATCGGTATCATTTGTCGAACCGCCAGGTTACGGGGACGTAAACACACCAACTTCGGTTATCAAGTGATGGTGGAGGGACAAACTCAGACACAGATAACACACACACACCACACACACACACACACACACACACACACACACAAACACACATATATATATATATATATATATATATTATATATATATATATATACCACAGGCTTCTTTAAGTTACCGTCGACCAAATCTATTCACTAGGCTTTGTTCGGCCCGAGGCTATAGCAGAACACACTCGCCCAAGGTGCCACGCAGTGGGAGTGAAACCCGGACCCATGTGGTTAGGAAGGAAGACTCTTACCACACAGCCACTCTTATATAGGCATTCGTATATATATATATATATATATATATATATATATATATATATATATATTTGTCTGTGTGTGCATAAATATATATATATATATCTACACACACACATATCTATACATATATACATATATATACATACACATGCATATATACATGTGCGTGTGTGTGTGTGTGTGTGTGTGTGTATGTGAATATGGTGTGGAAAATATGTTTACTTATAAATCAATGCTCTGGTGTCCACTATTACATAGTGTCTTTGATCTTAATCAAAATTAAACAATATTCGAAGTTCTGTTAAAAATCTGTGTTAGCACAGTTGATATATCTTTCAAATGTCAAGACCCAATGGAGATTGAAAGCACATATTACATAGATATGTTCGTGTTCGTGTTTTGGTAGATTAATTACGATAGCGAATGACACCATAATTAAGGAAGAGTCTAAAATTATTCCCACTCCATTCCATTCATATTCTTTTTCTGCTAAAATAGTATGCTGAAAAAAAAAATAGCAAGTAAATGTTTGCCAACAGTATTCAAAGAAAACTGATGGAAGAAACATTTTGAAAACGCGATGAACTGAAGTAGATAATGTTGTACAAAATATGGATACCCACTCGGAATAAAGGCTGCTTTCCATTAGTGGAGAATCTGTAATATATGGGTAGGTAACTTCTATTGAAAAATTCCACTGGACATGTTTACTTTACTTAGCGACGTCACTTGAAAGCGACTATGGCTTGATAGCATATAACGTAATTTCACTAATTGTTATTGGTGCTCAGATAATCACGAGCAACCACAGAGACCATCACGACTTCACTACACTTGAGTCACAGAAACATCCAAGATCTAACAGGTTAAGAGACAAGGTTTTATCTGCACCGGACTACCATTTTGTCGATCGACTTAAAACGGATTAAAGGCAAAAACGACTCAGAGAATATGAAGTCCCATCGCAGGGAGCTTTACGAATAGAGCGACGTCTTCTATCCAAACATATAATGACTTTGCCAACTGATGGAGCTGCCATAGTATAATTACTATTATAAAGAGGCTATAAGGCTGTGAACTGGCAGGATCGTTAGCACGCTGGGTAAAGTACTTAGCCGCATTTCATCCGTTTTTACGTTCTGAGTTCGAATCCCGTCGAGGCCGACTTTGCATTTCCTCCTTTTGAGGTTGATAAAACAAGTACCAGTTGAGCACTGGGGGTCGGTGTACTCGTCGTACCCACTCCCTTAAAATTGCTGACCTCGCGCAAAAATCTGAAATCATCATTATAAAGATATAAAATGCTGAAAAGGTAAGCTTGTAGAAATATTTTATTTTTCCGTCGCTTAAGTCCTAACTTCAAATAAGTTAAGACAACAATGAATTATCCGTAACCGCGTTCATTTATCATCCCTTACTAATGTACATTGACGACCTTACGAAGAGAGAACAGTAATTGCGAGACAGGATCGAAACAGTTCTCTGTTTCTTTTTATTTCCCCAAAGGTGTCACCAACATTAAAACTTCAACTTCACGTATTTTACATGATTTGTGAATTGATTTTTCAAACCACTGGCATCGGGCAAGCTTTTCTTCATTTCAATTATCCATGTATGACCGTCAAACATTGTCTCTCTCTTCATTAAATGCATGATGTTTAATATATTAGCTCTAAATTTGCTATTGAATTTTTATGTGAATGGCACTTCTGGTTATCTTTTTCCATTATTTCATTATTCACGTCACTTGGTATTAAGTCATAAAATTCCTATACACATCTTTTGCGAGTCTGATATCTTATAAGAGTTAGATTATGTTAGCTGATGAGATCTAATGCTACCAAAACATGCCCCATTTCTTGTACGTTACCATAGATAATGCTCCCTTCCTGTTGTAGTTTATGTTTAATTAACTTAATTAAGATTAAATTCTAGAGTTGTTTTCTGTTCTTTTCTTTGGTTAGATATACTCATTTAAATAATTATATTTTCACAGTAGTAAAGGTGTAAATTCAATTATAATCTTTTGTTTATCGCATGATGCATGGTATTACTTAACAGTTATCGTAAAGACCCATGTAATTTACGCACTTTTTTCGCAAAAACAAAAATATACTTTCGTGGGTGCGTAAATAACATGAGTAGATCGTTTCCAGAAATTTTTTTAGAACTTTTTTTTTTTTTGAAAAATGACGTACAAATGTAAACATTCGTACGGGAAGTTGACTCATTTAATGTCAGAATAGGTTTTCAAAGAAAAAATGTAATGAAGTTGACTTTTATTTATGCTGAACGGTTATAATGCTTACTTTTTCTGTATAAATTTATTAAAACCATCAAATGGTTAACTACTTTTTGAAGTTTGACGTTCAAGCTGATAACCACGGTCCGGGCGATGTTTTACATTGCCTGGTGTTTCTACCTATCGCAATTGAGCCCAGCAATTTCCTTAAATAGCCCAGTTTTTTCTCCGCTTAAGAAGTCTAGCTTGCGTTTCCTCCAGGAAGCTCGGTTTCTCTGCGTAGTTGCTTTTCACACTGCCAGAACATATTTTTCTCAATATAACCAGAGCCGAGAACTCGTGAATATGGTTGATGTTTAATACAAATCAAACGGTCCTAAAACCAAAGGCTTTCCCACGCTTAGTACTCTCCCCTTAAGATACCGTACTTTAATTACCCTTTTGTCCTTTTTGAAGACAGCAAGGTTTGGTTGGAAAATCTCCCATTCTCGGACGCTCAACCGTTGAATAGAATTTTTAACAGTTCACTTGGAATTATAAAAGACATGGATATCTTATACCTTCCGTTTCTCTCTCTTCACAAATAATGTAGGGCTTTATGACTGGGAAAAAAATAATAAAATAAGACAATATTTAAAATTCGATGCTGGTAATTAAACAATAATCGAAAGTGGCCAGTTGATTCTTGGACCAAATTTTACTGCCAACATATTTTACTGTGAAAGCGCGTGGCTTAGTGGTTAATGTCTTGCACTCCTAATCTATGATTGTGGTTTCGATTCCTGGAATGAGTTACGCGTTGTATTCTTGAGCAAAACACTTCATTTTTGGTTATTTCAGTTCACTCACTTGGCAACAATAAGAATACTGTGACGGACTAGCATCCCATTCGGAATGTGGTGAGTATATACGAGAGGGAGACCGGGGAAACTAGCTCTTATCTGTCTACATGACTCAGGAAGGAATTTAATTTAACTTGCATGTTTTACCATCGTAAAAAAAAAACTTTGCCGTTTTGGTGTCAAATCTCAAAACAAGAAAAGAAATTGGATTACTTTAATTATAGCTCTTTCTGCCTTATTAGAGCTTATCTGTAACTAAACAACTTTAACGAGGTAAACAGTAAGATGTACGATTCTCTGTTTCGATTCTCGTTCGAAGTCCCTTCACATCCTGTTGATTATATTCTAAATTACCGCACTCCCATAGCATTTATATCTGGTGGATATGCAAAGCAACGTAAGATCGTTAATGGTAGGAGGTCACACATTCGTCTACAAGCAGATGTTCAAAACACTTCCCAACAACAATAACAAACGAAACGATAAGATAGAAACAATATATAAGTCTCAACTGTAGAGGAAGAAAATAACTATGAAACCGAAAGTTTCTTGGCCAGCAATTTCATCCATGTGCTGTCATCTAAATCTTTCATAGATCTTTCCCAACTGCTCCATCTGTCTTCTATCGATGATAGATATGTATGTGAGCGTCGTGTGTATGCGTGTATGTGTGTGTATATACATATATATATATATATACATATATATACATATATATATATATATATGTATATATATAATATATAAATATATATATATATATATGTATATATATATATATATATATAATATATATATATATATATATATATATACACATATATATATATATATATTTATACACACACTCACACGTATGTATGTATATTTAGTGTGTGTGCGTGTGTGTGTGTGGTTTTATATCTCTTCTGCACGCTCGAAAACATTTTTCCAATTCTGCAATTTATTTCTTCTAAGTTTTTTTCCCCCCATCTCAATAACTATATTTTAAATAGAATTCTATGTTTTCATCATTTTTTTATAGCTTTCTTTGAAAGTACGCCTCGTGCGTCAGCTGTTCACGTATTGATTAGGAATGAAGAAACGTGGTTACAAAAAAAATAATAGACGCATTTTCGTAGTATTTGTCTATATTTTTCCCCATTTTTTTGTGCGGGGGGTATTTTTTTGTTCTCTTCACATTTCATGATTTCCTCCTATCTTAATGTGTGGAGCAAGTTTATCGTGTGAATATAGAAGAGCGATGTTTGTCTCACAAACTAGCATGACATAGCTGAGCTATATAATTACTAATAAAATTTTATATGAAATTACTGCTGCTGCTGGTATACGGACGGCAAAGAATTTTTGCTTTATATAATTCTCAGAGCAAAATAGATTAACACTTTTAACACCATGCATAGCATTTTCATTGTTATAATATCTTCTATGAAAATGTGAATATTATATCGTTTTTGCTGCTCAATCTGGCATGGCGATATCCTAGATATGAGGTATCGTATAATTCAAAATATTACAACATATATAGGCGTAATATGAACATTGACGGTATAATATACTTGTAGAGTGGAAGTGGTATATTACAACATTTAGATAACAACATCTATGTTAATCAATGATTAAATAGGCAATATTCTGGCTTTTAATTCTAATTAGGACAATAGGAAATATGAGAATTTGTTTGGGTGTTTCAGAGCATATCTTATTTACACAATGTAAACTGTAGGTATGACGATGTTGACCGACTTTTAATAATGTGTTTATATATTCAGTGTTGAAAATGAAGTTTTGCTTAATCTCCCGCTTTAAATGCAAGGATGGGATCACTGCCGAAATGAAGATTGACAATCAGCGATGGATTGATGGAACTGATACGTTTATAAGAGAGCAAGAGCATAAGCAGATTGGTAATATGCACCAGTTAATGTTATACAACAAATAGAGGAGTACCAATATATAGAGGAAGATAGATAGGTAGATAGATAGATAGATAGATAGATGATAGATAGATAGATAGAAAGATAGATAGATAGATAGATAGATAGATAGATAGATAGATAGATAGATAGATAGATAGATAGATAGATAGATAGATAGATAGATAGATAGATAGATAGATAGATACGTAGGTAGTTATGTAGGTAGGTAGATATATAGAGATAGATAGGTAGACTGACAGACAGATAGATATATAGATACCTTCATACATACATACATACATACATACATACATGCATACATACATACATAGAGCGATAGATGGATGGATGGATGGATGAATGCATGGATAGATAGAAGGACGTCAAGAAAGGCCTCAACAGTTGAGAGTTCTTAATAGTTGTGATGTAAATAGGAAGACACCAGGATAAGTCAGAAATGGAGCCGATAGCGTTAATACGACAGAGTGTGGTGTGTAGAAGAATGGTGTCAGAGATAAAAACGTTAGAAATGATGGACAAATTGTGTGCAGAGAGAACTTTACAACTGTTTTTAGAATTGTTGTGTAACTGGCGCAGTTCTCAGCAGGTTACCACACAATCCTGAATATGTGCAAAAACAGGAACATTTTGCTTTCCATACATTAAACGGAAATTCTCCTCTGCTCACACACATACACATATGTATACAAATATGTGTGTGTATAGACAGACAGACAGACAGACAGATAGATAGATAATATTTCTTTTTTAGCCACACAAGGCTGCACACAGACGGGACAGATTACAAAGTAGAGCGTTTCTTTATGGGGAAAAAAGAAGAGAAAAAAAGTGAGGGTAGGTTGTCCATCAAAAGGGATCGTGAAAGGGAAAGAAATATAAAGGAAAGGAAAGAAGAAAAGAAAAGAAAAAGAAAAAGAAAAAAGATAGATAGATAAATAGATAGCTAGATACGACGGAGTAAGTACACACGCAAAGGTACCCTCTGAGACACATAATATCCAAAATGAATGCATCTTCACATTCAGTCACCAAAAAGTAAGACAATATTACCAAAAAGTGCATACTACAGCAATATAGTATATACCCACCGAATGTATTTCTACAGAAATTAGAAGAAACAATGAGCCCTGTGAAGACGGTTAGACAGCAGAATCGTAAGCACTGCAGGCAAAGTGATTTACGACATTTGGTCCGTTTTTACGTTCTGAGTTCAAATTCCGCCGAGGTCGACTTTGCGTTTCATCCATTCGGTGTATTATTAAGAAAGTGCCAGTTGAACACCGGGATCGATCTAATCGATGTCTCTTTCCCCTTAAAATTGCTCGCCTTGCGCTAAAATTTGACACAAATATAAAACGTATCATCTCTAAATTTGATGTGGAAAGTTTGTTTATCAACGTCCCTGGGATGCAAATGATGGACATCATTAAAAATAACAAATATAAACCTCTACAAATACAGTAACAAGCTCGACTATCGCGGGTGTTACGCTCCAACTCTAAACCCCGCGTTAGGTGAAAATCCGCGTTTGGTGAAAATCCGCGAAGTACGAACAGTATTGAACTGTATATTTTTTATTATTTTTATAATTTGCATATATTATTTTATTATAAGAGCAAAGCAACATCACGGAGGAATCGATGTAATCTTAAATAATAAACCGCGTTAGGTGAACCGTGATATGGAGAAGGATTATTGTATTGCCGTCCGCAATATCAGTAAGTTTATTGAAAAGAGCCATTTAGGATATGCACAACAGAAATGTTTTTTCGCTATCTACAAAAAATGTATACAAACAAGTATAAGGTGGAGTGGGGCAGTAGATCCCTCCTTGGATGTACGCTGCAACATTCTTTGTATGTACAATAGAAAACAAAATATTACCAAAATTAATGCCAAAGCATAAATACGCAATATATAGCAGATGGATAAGAGCGCGGGCTACTGACCCCAAGATTCTGAGTTCGAATCCAGGCAATGACTCGAATAAGAAGAAAAAGAAGAAGAAGAAGAAGAAGAAGAAGAAGAAGAAGAAGAAGAACAACAACAACAACAACAACAACAACAACAATAATAATAATAATAATAATAATAATAATAATAATAATAATAATAATAATAATAACATTGAAAACTACCTTAGAAATGAGAAGCCAGTTTCGAAATTTCCCCAAGACACCTGATGAAGGCTGGGGGTTACATCAAACGAAACGTTGTACTAACAACAAACAAGATAAGGACAAATATCCGTCAAATGTAAATAAATTAAATAATGTAAATAATTCTTCATCTCTTAAATATAGAACAGATGATACACCAGTTGCAATGGATGCAAATTAGGAAATTGAGAAACTTAGCAAACAACTCGGTACTAAAATTTAGCATCAAGTATAATAAGAGTGAGACCCCGTTTTTTTATATAAGCGTACAGATCGAAAATAAGACATATTATGTCAGTATACACCAAGGAGGCAATTAAATGCGTGTACCAACATGGAGACAGTGAATACTCTCTCAACTATAAGATGTTAGTGGCAAAACCACTCCTCAGACGAGCGTTTATATTCTCATTAACTAACAAGGAACTAAAGAATGAAACACATAGAATACGGCAAACATTTATTAAAATAGATATTCTAACAGAATTGTAGACAAAGCTATAAAACTAAAACAATACAGACACAAATGCAATAAATATATCAGAAAAGACACCTAATATAGATACACCCACTCAAACACGCACACACATACACACACACACACACAATATTTATTAAATGGACCAAATACACAAAAACCATCGAATAGATGAACATATAATAAAAACCCTCGTAAAAAGGAATACAAAATGTATCCCACCCGGCTACAAATTTAAACTAATAATATATAGAACAAAAGATACCAGCACCGAAAAACGTTTTATCAATAACACGGCAGAAAGATATGAGCCCAAGAACAACGTGACTTCGGTGTATTATTAAGAAAGTGCCAGTTGAACACCGGGATCGATCTAATCGATGTCTCTTTCCCTTAAAATTGCTCGCCTTGCGCTAAAATTTGACACAAATATAAAACGTATCATCTCTAAATTTGATGTGGAAAGTTTGTTTATCAACGTCCCTGGGATGCAAATGATGGACATCATTAAAAATAACAAATATAAACCTCTACAAATACAGTAACAAGCTCGACTATCGCGGGTGTTACGCTCCAACTCTAAACCCCGCGTTAGGTGAAAATCCGCGTTTGGTGAAAATCCGCGAAGTACGAACAGTATTGAACTGTATATTTTTTATTATTTTTATAATTTGCATATATTTATTTTATTATAAGAGCAAAGCAACATCACGGAGGAATCGATGTAATCTTAAATAATAAACCGCGTTAGGTGAACCGTGATATGGAGAAGGATTATTGTATTGCCGTCCGCAATATCAGTAAGTTTATTGAAAAGAGCCATTTAGGATATGCACAACAGAAATGTTTCTTCGCTATCTACAAAAAATGTATACAAACAAGTATAAGGTGGAGTGGGGCAGTAGATCCCTCCTTGGATGTACGCTGCAACATTCTTTGTATGTACAATAGAAAACAAAATATTACCAAAATTAATGCCAAAGCATAAATACGCAATATATAGCAGATGGATAAGAGCGCGGGCTACTGACCCCAAGATTCTGAGTTCGAATCCAGGCAATGACTCGAATAAGAAGAAAAAGAAGAAGAAGAAGAAGAAGAAGAACAACAACAACAACAACAACAACAACAATAATAATAATAATAATAATAATAATAATAATAATAATAATAATAATAATAATAATAACATTGAAAACTACCTTAGAAATGAGAAGCCAGTTTCGAAATTTCCCCAAGACACCTGATGAAGGCTGGGGGTTACATCAAACGAAACGTTGTACTAACAACAAACAAGATAAGGACAAATATCCGTCAAATGTAAATAAATTAAATAATGTAAATAATTCTTCATCTCTTAAATATAGAACAGATGATACACCAGTTGCAATGGATGCAAATTAGGAAATTGAGAAACTTAGCAAACAACTCGGTACTAAAATTTAGCATCAAGTATAATAAGAGTGAGACCCCGTTTTTTTATATAAGCGTACAGATCGAAAATAAGACATATTATGTCAGTATACACCAAGGAGGCAATTAAATGCGTGTACCAACATGGAGACAGTGAATACTCTCTCAACTATAAGATGTTAGTGGCAAAATCACTCCTCAGACGAGCGTTTATATTCTCATTAACTAACAAGGAACTAAAGAATGAAACACATAGAATACGGCAAACATTTATTAAAAATAGATATTCTAACAGAATTGTAGACAAAGCTATAAAACTAAAACAATACAGACACAAATGCAATAAATATATCAGAAAAGACACCTAATATAGATACACCCACCCAAACACGCACACACATACACACACACACACACAATATTTATTAAATGGACCAAATACACAAAAACCATCGAATAGATGAACATATAATAAAAACCCTCGTAAAAAGGAATACAAAATGTATCCCACCCGGCTACAAATTTAAACTAATAATATATAGAACAAAAGATACCAGCACCGAAAAACGTTTTATCAATAACACGGCAGAAAGATATGAGCCCAAGAACAACGTGACTTCGGTGTATTATTAAGAAAGTGCCAGTTGAACACCGGGATCGATCTAATCGATGTCTCTTTCCCTTAAAATTGCTCGCCTTGCGCTAAAATTTGACACAAATATAAAACGTATCATCTCTAAATTTGATGTAGAAAGTTTGTTTATCAACGTCCCTGGGATACAAATGATGGACATCATTAAAAATAACAAATATAAACCTCTACAAATACAGTAACAAGCTCGACTATCGCGGGTGTTACGCTCCAACTCTAAACCCCGCGTTAGGTGAAAATCCGCGTTTGGTGAAAATCCGCGAAGTACGAATAGTATTGAACAGAAGAGCAACGTGACTCATAAATTTGACTGTAAAATTGAAAGACGCAAACTTCAGAGAACTCGATGTTATACTGGACAGACCAATACAACGCTTTCACAGAGGATCACTATGCACTTACAACATAGACTTATTACACAACATTACACCACACACCATGACATGAAATTAGATTGTACAAAATAAAATATGTACTTCATAGATTCCACACAAAATCACAAGACTAACTATGGAAGGCATACTTATGTTGCAAACCACTGCCAATATTAACATACTAAACACATTATTAAAAATTAACACGTGGTTACTGACATGAATAAACAAAATTAGCCTAAGTGTTGACCTTGACAAGACAATCAACATATGACTGCTGATGCATAATACTAGCAGCCATTAGTGAGAAGCCTACACGAATTCAATCAGTATATTTTGACCCCGAAATGATGAAAGGCAACAGTAATTTCAACGGATTTCGAACTCAGAACGTAAGGTGGGGGCGAAATGCCGCGAAGCATTTTTCCCGGCCTGCTAACGATTCTGCCTGTTCGCCGTCTTAACTCTCTGCATTATTAAAAGAAAATACCTCCAACTAAAGTTTTGAGAGCCACAGATTTTTGTTACAAATAATTTCGACTGAGAAAACTTTTTAATTTTGTTCCGTGAGGGGAATATGTTTCCTTTAGTGGCACCTGCAGCGATATTACTTATTCTTAGTGGCAAAGCCCTTTTCAAAACATATGAATCCCTCATTTAAGGAATACGGGGTTGATATTCTGGAACAGCCTCTATGAAGTCGCTGAACCAACCTGCTAGACGTAGCAACCAAATCTTCCTCAAGCTACATTATTCATCTTGACTCTTAGGATAATTTTGCTACGTTCTATAATAGCATTGCTTCTAATGTTTTTAATCATATGCCTGCTCGATCAACGACGACTTGTATAAAGACAACTGAATTTGTTTAACCCCAGATAACTACAAGGGATACAGTGGGGAAGATACGCTCCATCCAACGGTAGCCGTTTTACTAAAGGCTAGAATTGCAACAGACTAGCACTGTGTGCGTGCGCGCGCGTGTTTGTGTTCATTCGCGTAAGCTGCATTATTTGGATGAAGGGAGTTTATCATAAGCAGAACTCAAGTGAATGTAGCTAAAAGTAGAAGGTCACGGGTTGGTTATGGATGCAGCTCTCTTGGAATTTAATTCCACATACCATTGTAGACGAATACATATTACGAAAAACATTGGCGCTGATTCTTGATATCAATAGAAAGCTAAACTGAAATTTGAAAAAATAATTGTATCAAGAATTAATTGAAAATGCTTTATAACGGGTGAAACAGCAATTATCACAAAGTTTTGTTACAAGTCAAACGAATATTTCCTCCTGCCAAACAAATATTTTGAGAAGAAAGCAACACCAATTGCACTAAATAACAAATCTAATCCATGTAATTTCGTTTCGGTTTTTACATTTTCAATTTTGTATCATTCGGGCGTTGTATTTACCTTTCCTTTCCTCGAGGGTCGATAAAATATGTACTTTTCGCGTAGCGTAGAAGCGTAGCGTAGAAGCGTAGCGTAGAAGCGTAGCGTAGAAGCGTAGCGTAGAAGCGTAGCGTAGAAGCGTAGCGTAGAAGCGTAGCGTAGAAGCGTAGCGTAGAAGCACAACTGCATGAGCTAATGTAAGAAATGATTATAGATCTGGTGTGGCGGTGATGCCAGAAAGTAGAACGTCGGAATAAATTATGAACTATATTTAATTTCAGCTGTCTATGTTCTCAGTTCAGATCTCACAAAGAAATAACTACTCTTCACCCATCTTGGTGTAGACACAACAGATATCAAACAAGTAGAGAGAGCAATTCAATTAACTATGCATTTTGTGGCCTTCTGCCAATGTGACAATCAAACATATTCTCTTGTTAGAAATAAGCTTACAGAATGATATATCATATGCGGCAGATATTATAAAATCATTACGCAGTATATGCTGAGATGAAATATTAATTGAGCATATCATAATATAATTCGAATCGATTATGGGATTAGCAACGCTCTAAAGTGCAGACACATAACGAATACAAAATATATACTTATTTATGTGCTGTTACACTTATTAATGTTGATGATGTTGAGTTTGAATCAGCCGAGTCATAAAGGCACCAGATAATCAGTAATTCATATTGTGTCATCACGGCATCATTCTGCTGTCCTTGGGCAATTAGCTTAAGGAAAGGTAAATATAGTATGATTTGGTTTACCGATTGCTGCGGTATCCTACAGAAATGAGTTCAATATTCTTGTTGGTATATTAATCATATTGTTACTTTTGCGTTTTATTCAAATGGAAAATAACTTCCAATTTTTTACAAAATCTCCAAATGAGGAAGAAACAAGGAAGACGATACAACTTGTTGGATGCAGAAGAAAGCAATGCATGATTCATCCTCAGAGCTAGTACTTGCTCCTATTGTTTACAACAAAAGTAGATTTCTCTCAAGATACTCAAGTACCAAGTGAAATTGCAAAGCCGAAGCCAAGATCCAGATTGAGTTTATCGGTCATCAACAATATATTCGAATTATCACGACAGTAGTAATAATTTCCATCACTTGTTTATACTCAAATAGTTTCGATCTTGAAGTTTTGATGGTTTTGCTTAACTCTTTCGATACCAACACGGCTGAAACTGCCTCTCGCTCTGTAGTACAAGTGTCTTGTTTTCAAATGTTCTGAACTAAAATCTTCCACCAAACCTTAGTCACAATTTATGTCCTTAGCACTAGCTAAATGATAACTAAGTTATTTTACTAAAGTCTTTGTTATATTTTAAATTAATTGAAGGAAACATAGAGCATCTCAACAGAAATATGGTAACGAAAGGCTTAAAGTGTAAAAGAAAAGCGGTGTTCATGGCCTTTGCTAATCTTCCTTATATGATAAACTTGATGGAGACGATCTACTTTTTAAACATCAACAGGGTTATGTTTGCAAGAAAAAGAGATTGTATATGGGGAGAATTTCAAAGAGATGCAATGCAATTCTAAGAAAGAATAGGTGGCAGATTTCATTGCAGGAATAAGGAACTGAGATTTAATAAGCGTCAAGAAAGAGCGAGAAGAGAGACGTTTAGTTGAAGTGAGCAGAGAAAATGTTTAGTGATAATCAGAGGAGCAGAGGTCGATATTTTACTGATCGAGAAAACGGCGCTTCTGTGCAAAATTGGTTGTAGTATATTAGTGAGAGGATCTTTTTCAATTTGCTGAATTACTTCGCTCTAGAAGTGACCTCGGTGTTTGTGCATGTACCACAATTTTGTTTCACTAAGAAATTCGGCAATACACGTCAAGGCTGGAATATTTCCTTGATTTAAAGAAGAATTCTAGTTTTTCTAATATAGTTTTGGCAATGTTATATATATATAGAACCACCATATGATATCATGAGGCTCAGCAACAGAAATATTTTCAGGGGAAGATAAAGTTTTAAATTGTAATCGTTTTTATTAAAAGTAAATTACAACTTTGTACTTTCCTATTCACATAAACAACCGTATTTAGAATAAAGATACATGGAATTCTCACAGGATCTGTTTATATTTTTAGATACCATGTGGAGGTGCAATGGCCCAGTGGTTAGAGCAGCGGACTCGCGGTCGTAGGACCGCGGTTTCGATTCCAAGACCGGGCATATGAGTGTTTATTGAGCGAAAAAACCTAAAGTTCCACGAGGTTCCGGCAGGGGGTGGTGGTGAACCCTGATGTACTCTTCACATCTTCCTCTCACTCTTCTTCCTATTTCTATTGTACCTGTATTTCAAAGGGCCAACCTTATCACACTCTGTGTCACGCTGAATCTCCCCGAGAACTACGTTAAGTGTAAACGTGCCTGTGGAGTAATCAGTCATTTGCACGTTAATAAATAAGCTGCGACGTTACTGCCAAGCTTTATCGTTTTTTTCCTTTCCATTGAATAACATCGTTGGCGTGTAGAGAGGAAGTTGGTATGCATGGGCGACTGCTGGTCTTCCATAAACAATCTTGCCCAGACTTGTGCTTCGGGGTGTAACTTTCTAGGTGCAATCATGGTCATTCATGACCGAATGGGGTCACAACACAAAAAAAAACTGATGGCATAGTGGTGAAAAGCATAAAAAATTCTCACCTTACGGAAGCAGAACCGAAAATTTAGCGGTACAAAACAAGAAAACTGAAATACTGAATTGATGGTTTTATTGGATTTAAGGTTTCACAGAACCTAGATTTTTAGACACTGTAACTTAACCATTAGTTTAGTTTTTTAATTCCTCGGCCCAGAAGGTAATCATTTCGGATGGGGTACTGTTTGGTGAACTTACTAGACAGTGATGGCTCGTTGCCAACTTAATGTGGCAGTCCCAGGGAACAATGTTACTGTTATTTAGCCCCAACAAACACCGTTTCTAGTTGGCTACGCGACACAAGCGTTCTGTGTCCTTAAGTTTTCAAACAGGTGAGATAAGCACCTCAACAAAGCCAGCCACCAGAGACTAGTTTCAGGGTAATTGCCCATCATCAGTCTTGAGTAGCTTGGCCTTACTAGATGTCACTGCTAAACTGCTGTTGAAAACTTATAGAATATATTCACTGATCCATTTTACTAGACAGTAATGTTAGGTCATATGAAGGCGCTGAGATGGTAGAGGTATTAGCATGCCGGACAGAATGCGTAGTGGCACTTCCTCCGTCTTTACGTTCTGAGTTCAAATTCCGCCGAGGTCGACCTTGCTTTTTATTCTTTAGTAGTCGATAAAATAAGTACCAGTTGAGACCTGGAGTCGACGTAAATGACTTACCCATCCCCTGAAATTGCTGGCCTTGTGCCAAAATTTGAAATCAGTGTTAGGTCATGTACTAACCTACCTAGTTTGTGAGACGGAAGTTTATGCCAAGTGCATTATGGTAAATAGATTATATCATGTATATTAGTGTTTGGTTTTCATGCGTATCTTTTCTAAACATTGATACAGCTATATTACTGGTTTTAGGCAGGAATCGATATCAAGATTGCACACCAACCTGTATTTTGAACACACAGTAATCGTACTGCTTATGTATTTCAACATTGATTAATATTGAAAACGAAAATCATATACTTAGAAGTAAAGTATGAGTTTTTCCCGTTCCAAGAGGAACTATTAAAAGCATCAATGTCGTCGATCTAGGAAGCTCTGTGAAAAACCAGGATAACTTTCTACTTCTCCAAAATTGAAACTACATTCTGATCCACACTAACTTCAATTCTATTCACAAAACTTTAGACACCTTTCAGATTTAAAATTCAGAAATTAAAAACAAAAAAATTATATCAATAATTAGTTGAGAATGCTTTATAACAGGTGAAACAGCAATTATCAGAATATAATTCACGACAAAAGAATTAGAATGAATTAATTGCTTATATTGAGAAGATACAAAATTTATTGTGCATGTATAGTAGTATGTGAATGGTAACAAATACAATATATATGTAAATAACAAATGATAGTTGTCTATCCATATTAAATGCGACACAGCGTACAGAGAAATCGATAACATTTGTGTAATAAAAACACAAGTTGTGTGAGATTGTATAAGTGCAGTAAATTATTGTATATAATAGAAGTGATTGAATAGAAGGTAATGCAGTCGTTTGTAGGAGAAATAAGTCGTCTTTGGAGAATTAGAGGATGGACTTGAGGCGGCTCACAAACAACTTTCGGATTGCTTTGAGACGTCAGTTTAAACAGACGTGTTAAAATATGTATTCATTTTTCTTGTTCATTTGTTCTAGTAAATGCACTACGGCCATGCTTCAGCACTACCGTACAGAGTTGGAATCAATGACATTGATCACAATACATATTTTTGTTGATTTTTTCTTTTATTTTATTATTTCATACAGTCATATTTGGAAACGTAAACTATGAGGCTATCTTCGTTCTGTTTTCTTTTTCTCTCTCAAATGATGTCAATGCACTCGAACACACGCATCCATGTATTCTTGTATTATGTGTATGTGCAGGTGTGTGTGTGTGTGTGTGTGGTGCATCTGACATTTTCTCTTCTTCTGAACGCTTCCCTTCCATTGCAATGGTCAACCAAAAGACTGGACTAGGGAACGCTTGCCCTAATTGCCACGTAGCGGGGGCAGAGATTAAGCGGTTGCGAAGCGAAATTAACAAGTCAACTCTGTGCACCCTCGCTTCTCTTCTCATTCCCCCCTCTCTCCCTTTCTCTATCTCTCTCTCTCTTTCTCACTCACTATGTGTGCGTATACATACATATATATATGTATATGTTTATATATATATATATATGTATATATGTATATATATATATATATAATATATATATATATATATATATATATTGTGTGTGTGTGTGTGTGTGTGGTGTGTGTGTGTGTATGTATGTATGTATGTGTATATATATATTAAAAATACAAAAGGGACAAGAACGCAAAACATCCAAATAGACAATACAAAAAACACGGACAGATCATTCGAAGCCTTTAATCTTCAGTCAAGAACTGGATCATCCTCGCGATTTCGGCTGATTAATCTTGGGATTGCTCCAATCTGGCCAGCCCCAAGGAAAAACCAAGCCAAGAGCATTAGATTCCTCGGAAAAAGGATCGAATGTGTACGAACAAGGACAGAAAAACGGACGATGTTACACGAATGTTATACAAAAAACAATAATAATACGAATATAAAAGCAAAAAAAAAACAATAATAAGAATAAGAATAATAGGATATAACAACAGACGTCTTTCGACCAGAGACGAATTGAATTCAGCTGGCGTATTGAGTGAGAATTAAGCCTTACGGCAGACATGTATATGTATGTATAAATATATATATATATATAATATATATATATATATAATATATATATATATATATATATTATATATATATATATATATATATATATATATGTGTGTGTGTGGTGTGTGTGTGTGTGTGTGTGTGTATGTATGTATGTATGTGTATATATATATTAAAAATACAAAATGGGACAAGAACGCAAAACATCCAAATAGACAATACAAAAAACACGGACAGGTCATTCGAAGCCTTTAATCTTCAGTCAAGAACTGGATCATCCTCGCGATTTCGGCTGATTAATCTTGGGATTGCTCCAATCTGGCCAGCCCCAAGGAAAAACCAAGCCAAGAGCATTAGATTCCTCGGAAAAAGGATCGAATGTGTACGAAACAAGGACAGAAAAACGGACGATGTTACACGAATGTTATACAAAAAACAAATAATAATACGAATATAAAAGCAAAAAAAAAACAATAATAAGAATAAGAATAATAGGATATAACAACAGACGTCTTTCGACCAGAGACGAATTGAATTCAGCTGGCGTATTGAGTGAGAATTAAGCCTTACGGCAGACATGTATATGTATGTATAAATATATATATATATAATATATATATATATATATATATATATATATATATATATATATATATATATATATATATATCCGTGTGTATACATGTATGTATACATACATACATTTGTGTATGAGATAAAAGTGACAATTTTACCTGTCATAAGAGAAAGCTATATGGAATATTAAAATGTTAATCTATTCATTCGCATTTCTCACATGTTAAATATCGCAATACATAAAATGGTAAAATGGGGGTCAGAATAAGTAGTGACCAACGTTATAAATATAAATGGTGTGAAGTCACACTTAAATCTTACACGAGAACTGTGTCACGGAGAAGACCCGCCATAAGTCTATTTCTTCCATTGATCAACTTGTAGTTTTAATCTAAATATTGCTTACATTGCTCAAGGAGCAAGGCCCGAAATTTGGGGGGAGTGGGGGTGAACGATTAGATTGACCCCAGTAGAACACTGGTACTTAATTTATCGACCCCAAAAGGATGAAAGGCAAAGTCGACCTCGTCGGAATTTGAACTCAGAACGTAATGACATACGAAATACCTATTTCTTTACTACCCACAAGGGGCTAAACACAGAGAGGAAAAACAAGGACAGACAAACGGATTAAGTCGATTACATCGACCCCAGTGCGTAACTGGTACTTATTTAATCGACCCCGAAAGGATGAAAGGCCAAGTCGATCTCGGCGGAATTTGAACTCAGAACGTAGCGGCAGAAGAAATACAGCTAGGCATTTCGCCCGGCGTGCTAACGTTTCTGCCAACTCGCAGAGGAGATATATTCTGCCAGCTTTGCAGAGGAGATATAGTGCCAATTGAATTCGTTCCACTCTAAGCATGATCTTTATATTTGATTGGATGAAAGACTAAAAGACTTGGTGGAAGTTGATTGTAGAATTTTGAATGACATTTTAATTTCTAATTGAAATTTGGGTCTGTTATTCCGAAACATTTGATTGAATTTTACCGGGTACAAAAATTAAAGCTAGTAGAAAAAGGGATGCACTCCAGTTTCGTGATGGGTTCAGTAGGAAATAGAAATTGAAACTCAGAATCTGTTAATGGGCTCGTCTCAGAAAATCAGCTTCTTGCTCCGAATGGAAGGGGAAATAACTCATATTTATTGTTATACATTTGTGTTTCCCGAGGCTGTTATAATTTTGTTGCTGTTGTCTAATTCTAGCAGTTTTCTACTTCAATGGCATTCCAGCCTTGACGATCCCGTTGTTTTATTGTATGTCTAGGACTACATTTTCTAGTGTGTTCTTTCTTTTTTAAGACTGTTGCTTGTGAATTCAACAAATACTGTAAGCATTTCCAGCAGTGCTAGTGAGAACACAACAAAGACGGCGAAGCTCCCACGTTAACTCACACCGAAATTAAGCGATGTGAATTGATTCCCTTTGACTCACGTTGAAGTTAAGTGACGTGATATGACTTCAATCGAAAAGCACGACTTTCAGTCTGAATATAAGCATTTAACTTTCACCTAAAGATACAAAGTGAAGAAAAACTTTTGCAGTCGATTCGTGATACATGAATTGTGCTCGGCTTATCAAAACTGGGAAGGTAAGATATATAACCGGCCTTTGTGGAATTTTAGTTCGGAAAGCATTTTCTTTTGCGTTGTTGCCACAGTTGCCTGCTTTTCTCGCTCTAAATATTACAGTGTTATATACCATCGGTCAGGATAGGATCAAAACAAGTCAGTAACCTTATATCAAGAATTGAAAGCATAACTGCGAATGAGAATCAGTTATGTAATAGTAGACTATAATTGTTTTTCTACAAGTTGGAATTATTCCAAAAGCAGATGAAGTCGCTTCGTTCGACCAGCGCCAATATTTTTTTACTTTATGTACTTGTCGGTAGCTTGCCTAACATAAAATAGAACAAACAATGACATTTTTATGAGTTCGTGCAACTTGCTAGAAATGGCACCTAAATGCCTCTCAAATCACACATTACCGTCTCAGAGAAAAAAATGAACGATTTAAACTTTAAATTTTAAAGTGTGCATCCTTCTTTTCAAACATCTATTTCATTACTGCTATTTAACAACTTCAACAAAATCAGGGCCTGTTGCAATCCATTCTTTATTATGTTTTGAATACAATGGAAACTTGTAAGAGAAATGTATTAAAAACAAGACTGGCATCCCATCTTTTATGGCAGTGACCGTTCCTGGTGATCCGATCAACGGAACAGCATTCTCGTGAAAAAACAGGTGGTTGAGTACTTCGCAAACACACGTGCCCTTAACGTACTTCACAAGGAAATTCAGCGTGACACAAAATGTGACAAGGCTGGTACCTTTGGACTACAGGTGCAATTCAGTCCTGCGAACTAAGTGGACTGGAGCAACATAAAATAAAGTGTCTTGCTCAAGGACACAATGCGCTGACGGGTATCGAACTCACGCCTTCAAAGTGAAGCATTATAACCTCCGGTCGAAGCTTTCATGCAAAGATAAATTGCCGAGAACTTCAATGAATCTCTAAACGTGTAAAGGAAACTAAAGAACTGAAATTAATACGAAATTAATATTTTTTTAATGTTTTCTAATTTATTTTGATATATTGGTTTCAAGTTTCAGCACAAGGCCCTCAATACTCTGGTCCTTATATACAAAAACATTATTTTCCATCTTACTGTTTTGTTTCGTTTTCAAAAATAATTTTTTTTTATGGTTTGTTATTGTTTATATTTTGAATTACATAGTCTTTTAAGTACTTAGAGCTTCGATGGGTCTCATTCTGAACCTGTAAATAAGTTTCTTCATCTTTTTTGAATCACAGAATCTTTGATCAGATCCTCAAAATCTTAGGTAACACATATGCATCTATACTTAGAAGAGATAAAGACATCCCGAATATTATTTTAGTAAATGTAAAGTGATTTCTTTTGTACCGTAAACCATTTACCATTTCTGCGGTGCCTCCTCCTTCCCTTCATGCCATAAACACGTACTTAGTTTTTGTTTCTCATATTTTATTTTAGGAATAAATATATTCTTCATATTCAACTTATAAGTTCAAAAGTAGTTTAGATTGCTGAAAAAGATCTACTTTTAAAGTTTCCGAACAAGATGTCAAGAATGTCCTGAAGAATAGAACGTTAGAATATTTTAAGCTTTATCGATATAACAAGTATATTAAAATCGGATGTGTTATTGGTAACGCCTCCATAAAGATGCAGCCTCCATCTACACACAAATTCAATAAGAAAAACTTGATACTGATATTGTCTTCTTCCCATCTATAATATAACATACACACAAATATAAACCCCAAAATTATCGAATAAAATTCTTCCCTACATACGTACTTTGCGTTGATGTATTTTACTATTAACAGCCGAAAGTAATTGTATCGCAGTAAAAAAATTCGACACAATTTCTGGAGGAATACACGGCTATCATAGTTCTTCACAGACCTTCCTAGACCGGCGTCATTGATTCCATCAATGCTTTCTCTTGGAACAGCTTCTTTCACTCAAGCATTTCTCTCTCATAACTGGTGCCCAACTTGCTCCCAGAAGCAGAAGCCATTACAGAAGCTGAAGAGTGGATGTGAATAACTATATGCCAAGAGATCCGATAACTGCATAATGGATGCAGTCGACAAGGTCTTTATGTATAGGAGCATTCCCCAGATGGGACATGAATATTCTGTTGTGGCCCAGCTTTGAACTCTGTAGCGTACCGATAATTGTTAGGTCCCGATGTATCCTCTGCTCCAGAAGAGAAAATCCTATTGATATGATGCAGCTCTAGCTGTGTCACAGCTGTACTTCTGCCAGGATTCTCGATGATAGCGGAACCGAATAATCAGAGAGATTGTCTATTCTGGTTATGTTAAGGTATTGGTTTTAATTTTTTTCCTCCAGCTATTTTTGATTCTCGCATGGCACGCAACATGCTATAAAAAGCATATAAAAAGATAAAATTTATAGTGCAAGATGTTGAAAATTAGAAAAAAATCATAATTGTATACTAAGATAATTTTTTAATAAAAAATACGAACTGCATGACGAGTGCAGTTGTGGAGATAACAGACTGGAAAAAATGTTTCAATCAAGCAAAGAAATTAGCAAAAATAAAGCACAACTAATTTATTTGTGGTTGGATAGTGACGAAATGTCGGCAGTGCTGCACAGAAATATTATGTAACGGAGGAGAAATATAATTTAATCGATACAACTAATCAGAGAACAGTTATTCGATTTTCGCAAGAATCTGTACGTTTTATGTGTATAATATTTAGATAATCCTTCAGATTTTACATTTAGCTGCAGAATAATAATTGTATATATACTGAGTTCTTGTGAATTCTCAGTATAATTTATCTGGTCCAAGCCGCATGGCCCTCTCTTATTAGACCGCCTCCCCACCGTCCTCAGGGAAGTAGAGACTTATTACTGCAGTGGAATATAACTTGAAGGATATATATATATATATATATATATATATATATATATATATATATAATATATATATATATATATATAATATATATATATACATATATATATATATATATGTGTGTGTGTGTGTATGTATGTATTTATGAGTGTGTGGGTATTGAGGCTGTAAATCCGTTATATAGGCATAATGGTATATATGCAATATTCCAACATCCTTTGAGTAAAATCCAAAAGTCCAACAGAGTTTAATACGAGTCCTTCCAATTATAGAGTTTATATGCGTGTATATATATATATATATATATATAGAGAGAGAGAGAGAGAGAGAGAGAGAGGGAGGGAGATAGGTCGCGTGATGCAAACTGAAAAATAGAATTAGAAACAAGATTCCATATAAGTTCTTTGATTAATAATCGGCAGGAGTTACAGAGTGACTCAGGAGCACACCGTTTTGTGCGGCAGCACTTGTCAAAGGGGATTGAAAGCAATAGGGCATCTCCATATAGGGGTATACGTAAGACCTGGGAGAAACATTATGTTTGTTTAGGACTAAAAGCCTTCATGAACAGGAAAGCCTGAGAAAATACAAGAAATGTTACACTGATCGAACATCAAATAATGATGTCAAGGATAATTTAATAAATGTATCGAGACAAAAAATGTCAGTTAATTAAAATTTCACCCGTGGCGAGGGAAAGGGTTTTTTCATATTATGACCAATTCTTATCATGGATAAGCATTGAGATAATCACAGATTATTAATCAAATTTAATATTAATTAGAATTAGAGCGAAGACACATGGGTGGGAATTTTAAGATCTGTATGAATCATTCCACTGAATATATTATTATTAATATTAACTTTAATTTTCATGCAGAGGAGGTCCCTGTGTATTTATACTTAGTTCATCTATCAAGTTAATAAGTGATTATATTTATTTACAAAATAAATATCTCGGGGTCTTTCTCTTTCGCGGAATATACATACACACACACACACACACACACACACATACACACACACACACGTTGCATACTAGACTGAAGAGGGCTAAAGAGGGTGAAACAGGCAAAGATTTGCTACCTACTTCTAAGCTTAGAGTCATGCCACGCTGTGTTAACCACAACCAGTACTAAATTAGTTTTAATTCATTAAAATATATATTTCCCGACTTCGTTTATAAACATTCATAAGTATTATTTGATTTCAGCCTAAGCATAATTATAATTATTAAAATTTGAATTAATAAAAAAAACCTTTTAGGCTAAACGATGCATTTAACATAGACGGTACTTGACAATTCGTTACGTGGAAAACAAAACGGTAAATTTTCCTGTAGAAACTATTTAAATTGAGCTCATCACTGTATATATCAGGCGTCATATTCATACATCGTATATATACACGATATGTATGTATATATATATATATATACATACATATATATATATGTATATATATATATGATATTCACATATATATGCATATATATATGCACACATATATAAGTTGTTTATATATTTTTTATATG